>NC_079449.1:42072650-42336555 GCF_903798145.1 Danio aesculapii
GACTAGACCTTTCTTGGATGTTGCTTTTGTCCCAATCATAATAACAATCACCTGTTGACATTACCTGTTTCAAATCACATCATTATTTAACCAATTTAGGTGATTACTAGCCCTAAATTGATCCTGACCCAACTTTGCTTTGAATGTGTTGCAGGTCTGAATGACAGGAAAGGATGTATATTTACAAATAAAATGAACTTGACCAGACAAAGCAAGAAATATTTGTATTCATATTGTCTGCAATGAAATACAAGTCAAAGTAAACTTGGAAATCACTACTTTTTTATTTCCATACTGTTCCAACTTTTTCTGATTTGGGGTTGTATAATACACTGTTTTCACTATCGGTGTTCCTCAGCTTGACCGAGATTCCTCTGTTCTCAGGTCTCTAACTCATTGTAAGTATTATTGATTTGATTTCCAATACGTTTGTGTGTTTACGTCCTCTGTTCAGTGTTTGCTCTTGTCAAGGTTAAATGTATAGTGCCCTGCTTGGTTGCAGTGTTCTATTTAAGCTTGTTTGATTTTCCATTATTCTCCTCGTGCAGTTTTGAATTAAAGGGATGGTCACTCAAAAACTAAAAATCTCACCTTGTCTTAACCTTCGACACGAAAACGATATTTTGACGAATGTTGAAAACCAGTATTCATTTACATCCATAGTACGAAGAAAAATACTATAGAAGCCAGAGGCTGCCGGATTCCAACGTTTTCCTCAAATTGTATATTTTTGAGTTCAACAGAAGAAAGAAACTCAAATAGGTTTGGACCAAGTGGAAGGTAAGCATATGGAGGCAGGGTTTTTAATTATCCCTTTAAAATGTCTATCACGCTAGTACATTTTCATTTTAAAACGGTATTTTAGAATGAAAATGTTCCACATCCAGACTTGCAAAACACATGACACATGCAAAACACATGATACTTTTCTCACTTGAGTATGGCATTGAGTTGGAATGAGTACATTTTGCCAGCATCCATTCTTGCAATGTACCACTTATGTATGGTCATATGTGAGTGGCTTTACGAATTAGGGAAAGATGCATACTTGTCCAGAAGACTAATTAGAGAGTGATTGTGGATAGCCTCCATTTTTTTTTTCAGTCCATCTATACTGAAACAAAACACCAACATTTCCAAACTAGGTCTTGAGCATTTTCAAAAGGCTTCATTTTTGCCAGTAGAAAACGGCGAAGTTGTTGACGACAGTAACCTAGTGGTTACGTGCATCAACACATATCACCAAGGTGCTTACGGTAACCTGAGTTTGAGTACCAGCTCAAGGTCCTTTATCAGTCCTTCCTCTCTCTCTGCTCCCGACAACTTCCTGTCAATTTACTCTCCTATCCATTAAAGGTTAAAAAACCCTCAAATAATTTTTTAAGTAAATGGTGAAGTAGTGCGAACGACAGACCTAACCATTAAAAAACTTTAGCTTTTCAAAACAAAAATGCACCAGGGTAAACAGTGCCTCCGTCCCCTCAACTTCTCCTTGGTCTCTACTGGTACATTCACAACAGATGCGAATGAAGTGTCAAGTGATTTACATGTTAGTCAAGGCAAAGACGCGACTAGACATCCTGCGGCACTATTTGCACGAATGAGGTGGCATGATTGACACAATTCGAGAGAGTGACATATGACAAACAGAGCGTTTTGGACGTTTGAAGTAATTAATGTGTGGTTTGTGCAAATCGCTTGATTTTAACTAGAGGCATGATTATAACGTTGCGCCTGTATTTGGTGTCCTGAAGGAAAATTCTCTTGCTTGACACCAGACAACAGCTCATCAAACTGGGACTGGTTCAGTCAGAAGTACCGCTGAAAACTTCCATCATCCAGGTATAGTTTCTGGAGGTGGTAATGAACTCACATAGCTGGGTGCATCTCTAAAGGATCTAATGGACCCAGACATGGCACTGAACAAATCTATGCTGTTTTTCAGCCTTTTAAAGCACATAAAGCACAGCTACTCTCTCAATAAAATCCACGTTAACATTAGCAATGAAACTGAAGTCACCAGGCAGACAGAAGCCCCTCCCATAACATGAGTGAGTAAACGCATCTAAAACGCATCTAATTACTCATGAATAGCACAGTCTATTTGATCAAGCCGCTTCTGGTGTGAATGACCCCATACCAGTTACCCTACCTTCCATCAACTCTTGGCATATGCCTTTTTCCAGGCTTGACTCTGTTCTCCTTTCACTGGCTTCTCTCTCTGTGTCCACCCTGGTTTCTCCTGCCTGCACCTTGTCTGCCTGCTTTTGATTATCATGTCATGTATAGCAAAAGTCTTCAATCCCTGCTCTTGGTAACCCATTGTCCTTCAAAGTTTATTTCCAGCCTACTTCAGCACACCTGCTTCAGTTTGCTCAGACAACACAGGTGCCGTCAGTATTACAATAAAGCCTTGCATCTTGTTCCACATAGACTGTCAGGGCCTTGTAAAAAATACAGTACAGTTCACATAAACATGATTGGAAAGAAATCATGTTTACTGTGTGTTTGTATATTAAAATGAAAATAAATTGTTCATTGCACTTGAGTAAATAATGACTATCATGACAATCGTCATCCATCCATGACACATATTAGTAACCCACTTTCTAAAATGACACCTCACCGCAAACATAAACAAGCTGCAATATTAATTTTGCCCACAACAGGCCTTAATGATAAACCAAAGAACACAGTTTTTCACAGTTTTCATGCTGATTGCATCATGATGTCCTACGCTACTATTGGTTTTTGGTTTGATGCTCGTTGTAGCTGAAGTCATACTGCAGGAAAGTGTCTGAAATCCTCTGATGCTGTCAAAACCTCAATGAAAGGAGAATTTGATCATAACAGCCAATAATCAGCTGTAACTGTACCTGTCAAACCAATGATCAAAGACCACATATTGTAGGCAAGAATTATTGAAGTCTCTTAGGATTTCCCAAACTTGCCTCAGACAAACAAATCATGGTTGAAATCACTTAAGCTACTGTAATGTGGCAGATTCTGCACATGTGTAAATAGAAAATGTGAATGGGTTAGGTGTGTACACAAACATAGCGTAAAAATGAATGGTAACACTTTATTTTGATGGTCCACTTGAGTATTAGTAGACTGTCTGCTTAATATCTGTTGATACTGCTGCTAAACAGACATTTAACTGACTATAAGAAACTTTGTAAGAACATGCCAACTTACACTAACCCTAACCGCAAGCCTAACTCCAACCTAACAGTCTACTTATAATCAAATGAGAATTAGTTGGTACGTAGATGCAATGTAACTTAAATTTTGCACAATTGTTCCCTTTTAAGTTCTTAGTTTTCTCTGTAACTTACTCTGTTTTTCAGGGTTAAAAGTTGTATGATACCTGGTTCTAGTGCTATTTTACAGCATGTTTGTTTACACTACATTTTTGTGCACTTATCTTTTTGAATATAACCACACAGCATTTGTGATATTTCAGATCATATAATAAAATATATGAAAATATATTACTGTCACCAGAGATCCAGGCATGCAGATTGCCCAGATTACAATTCTATCACATTATGAACTACAAATCCGCGTCATGCACCATGAAGCTAATCAAAAACGGATTAAACATACACTGATCACATTCCCACACAGATTGCTTAGTATTGTTATTGTTTTCTGTAGGATCACAGCCAACTAATCTAACAGATAAAAAAATTAAGATCACAGTCCAAAATTGAGTACATTCAAGTTAATATGTTTAATAATGAAAAAAAATCAAGAGAAACATAAAAAATATTCAGTTAAGTTGAAACGTTGTAGTTTTTTATTACTATAACTATAACTAATTTGAATAATCTTACTATTCCTAAAGATGTTAGGTGACCAACCTTTTAATGGATAAAGTTATGGCTTTGTTTAGGTGCACCAACAATTATTGGCTATATTCACTTTGAATTGGAAAGAATTGTTCATTTTTATAAGGGTTCACCAATCATTTATGCTAAGCACCGTAACTAGACAGCATCATCCCCACTTCTTTTTACTTAACACATAATTTGATTAACGTGCTGTGTTCTGAGATGTATTTCAGTGCTGTTACTTGTTATGTCTTCAGTGTTGTATCCTAGATTCACTTTTCCACTGGTTTCATCAGCAACAGACCTCCTCTCACAGCTTAAATTGTCAGCCCATGAAGAGTAAAAACTGGAAAGATAAATGAAATACACGATGAGTTTTTTACCAATACAAAATAAGACAATTATATTAAAAAATAGGACACTACATTCATTCATGTACACACAATTTAAAGAAAAACAATAAATTCAACAGTTATTATTGTTATACTTTCTTTTTCATTTTATATAATACAGATTGTGTCAAAGCAGCTTTACAGAGATAAAAAAAAAGGCCGTGTGAAATAAGTTCAATTCAGCAATAAGGTCTTCTATAGAAGATAGCAATGTCATATTTCAAACAGAGGAAGTTCAGTATTGATTCTGTCCTGTTTGATACAAATGTCAGTGTTGAAGGATGTTATTCAACTGTGGGGCAGATCTACAGACTCCAAGTAAGCAAGCAAAGGCAAAAGCAGCAAGAAACCTGTGATTAGGTGACATAAATGGATTAAAACAAACTTTGATGGGTCAAAAAATAAACTGAAAAATTAGCATGCACTTGACTGACAGAAAATTGACAAAGCCAATTTAAGGTGGCCCTAAAATTAGGGTCTGTGAACCTAAAGGGTTCACTTTGGCACAATCCCAATTCTATTTTTGTACCCCTACCCCTTCGCCCTTGAAACAGAGTGTGAAGGGGAAGGGCTTCAAAATTTACCACTAAGAAATGGGGCACTACTACAGCACCTGCACACGTCATCATAATCATCCCAACTTCATATGAGATTGACGATTGCGACTGCTGTAGTTATTCCAGTTGTGTTATTTCTGGGTGTGTATCTTCAGGAAATCACTGAAGGCATATATCATGTTATTAAAATGATTTAATGTGGCAATAAACTTTTAACTGTACTGTGTATTTACACCATGGCCATATTTATATATGTAAACACACGAAAACAACATTAACATTATAGCACACACTGTAAAAAGGCCACTCCCAGACCACTAGACTTTTCTGACAGGGTATTCGAGTGTCATCGAGTGACAGAATGTTGTGGGACTGCTATACAGGAGTTATTATTATGGATTATAGATATCGAAATTATATATATTATTTATTTTAGCGTTTTTTTTTTGCTATGACGGTAAAACGCGAACGCCATTATGGGTGTATTAAAACATGCTTGTGTGTTGTAAGAATGACAAAAAAAATGCAGCCATGCTGTCGTTGTAGATGGTGTATTCTGGGAAATTTTCTTACCTCTTGATTTCGAGTGTGGTCCTGAAAAATCACAGTTTCGAAGGCTATCTAGCCCTTACCCTTAGCCCTACTCCTTCAAGCTAATGAGAATTGGTAAGGGGAAGGGCTAAGGGGTAGAATTGGGTTTGGGCCTTAAGCACACCATGATGTTTAAATTCTTGTTATTGGGAAATGATTGTGTTTGCATGCCTAGAAATGGAATGGAATAATTACCTGCAGTGTTCAGAATTATTAAGCCCTTTGTTACTTATGGATAACTTGTTTTGATGGTTAATTTTATATCGAAGCTGTTAGTACGACTGTTGAAACACACTTCTAATTCATAGCCAGTCATGTTTGGGTTTTTTTGTTTTGGGTTGCTTTAGATTTTCTACAACCAGCAAAGTGCTTCAGCGATTTATGAGATTCAGTTCTTATTGTTGTAATTAGTAGGCTCCAGTGATGTAAAGTAACAAATTACTGTCCAATCAAATGGAACAGAAGGTAAATCGCATCATAATGAATTACATCAAGACATGGGTGGTTTATAATTGCTGTTTGTAAACTGTAAACTGTTTGGAAGCATTAAAAGTGTTCAAGAAGAAGTCTAAAATCTTTACATGCATTGACCTTGAAATGGCCTTAAACACCCAGCAGGCACAGGACGTCAACAAGACATCAGATTGACGTTGTACCCCAACGTCGTGGAGATGTTGCATTTTGTTTGGAAATGAAAATCGGGTTGACATCAGAACCCAACATCAGGCCGAAATAAGTCAATGTCCAACGTCCAACCTAAAATCAACCAAATATCAATGTCTAAGGATGTTACAGCTTGACCTTGTGTGGATGTTTCCACTATGACATCTATCAGATGTTTGATTTTGGTTTGGCATACCTGACAAATTAATGACAGTATTTGACATCAGTATGTTGTCGGTTTAAGATGTTGGCTCGACGTTGAATTTTGGTCCCTTTCTTTCCCACAACCTAAAATTAACCAAATATCAATGTCATTTGACGTCGTTATTAGTCATTAAAATAAGATTGTCCTTAGACACTGGCTAGACTTGAATTTTGGTCACCTGACATCAAAACCTAAATCTAACCTAATATTAACGTCTTATGAGGTTGTGTGCCTGCTGGGCAAAAACTAGATGCACTACAGAATGTTACGTTTACACACATCCACAAATTACATGTAAATGCATCAGCTTTTTACAGCATAAAACTCACTACTCATAAGTACTTTTGAAAGGTCTTCTAAAAGGTCAAATACTCTATTTGCTCTACATTTTTAGGCAAGTAATGATACTAAAGTCCCAAACATGCACCGAACATACACAAACATGCCTTACCTGGCTTTATTTTCAGAGCTTGATTCTGTGGAGAGAGGGAAAAAACAACATAAATGTGATTTGATATTTCTGATTGTAGCCTAAGGCAACACTAGTCAACTGGTTATAAGGTTGACTAGCAATGACATTTTATTAGCTGGTGCAATAAGAGATAAGAGACTGCGACAAACTTCACAGCTGCATCTGTCTGTCTGTATCTATTAGTTTTTCCAGTATTTCAGATCTAAAATACTTTATATTGTATACTGACTTATTGGATCCTATCATACACCCGGTGCAAGATGTGTTTTGCGCTATTTGTTGCTATTTTCAGACCAGCGCAACAGTAATTTTCACGTTTTGCACCACATTGTGTAAATAGCAAATTCATCTGTGCTACTTGAACTCATGGGTGTCTATAAAGGAGATGTGTTAAGGCGCATTGTTGACGTGTTGCTATTTTAATAAACTGAAATATTGACCAACAAAAAGCTGGTCTAAAGTCCATCACAGAGCGCATTAGTTATGCGCCTATGCTGCTTCAAACACTTACACATTGCTTAATACACACAGGATGTACTGCAATACACAAATATCTTTACATATTAAAAAAATTTAGTTTAATACATAGATAAAAAAACACTACCTCCTTCTTCATGTCCGGGTGCTGTTTTTAGTTTATTCATGACAATTTGCATTTTATTATAGTGTTGTTATTATTATTAGCAGTATTATTTATTATATGCATATTTATATATGTTTTAATAAAAACAAGATTGGATTTGTCAACCTGTCGGGTTTTGGAGAGGTTTTTATGCATCACCATAAGGGGCATAAGAATATGACGTGTGTTTGGATATAACTCAGCTTTTTGACCACACTTTGTTAGTATTGTTCATTTATTAGTTTGCTGGAAATTAAAGTAAAGTAAAGAGAAAGTAAAGAGGCCAAATGGAGACGGCTCTTTCTTTATCCTTACGCAGATGGTCTGTTAAACTGTTTTCTTGCTAGTGAAGCAGTCAGTTTGTCCCTTCAGTTTTTCTGCTTACAAATTCACCATGTAAATAGCAAGTGCTCTTAAAGGGAATGGGATATGAGACTATGATTGGTTTACTGCACAATATGCTCAAAACACACCCATAACTAGGGCCAGACGCAATCTGTAGACGATTTTTGCTTTTTCTGCAAAGAATTTTGCTAAAAATCTGCGGATTTCTGCTGAATTATTTTGGGAGTATCATAACTAAAACCTTAATATGTGAAATAAAAAATAATATGTTTTTAACTTTTATTTAATGTTTAAAATGCAAATCCAATTAGATTCACTTTATTTGGTAAACAAAGCAAGTCTCTCATTTAATATATCTACTAAAAGACAGAAAATATTACTGAACAAACTGCATTGTAAATAAATCAGATGAACATTTTCATATTAGTCAATAATATTACTGTAATTAATTAAAAAGCTGAATAAATATAGATTTAAGCACATTTATTCAAGTAAATAAACAGAATTAATGATGGGCTAAAAATCTGCGGAAATCTGCGGAAAATCTGCAGAATTCTGCGTGTGCAGATTCCTTGTGGGCCTATCCATAACTCATTAAGCGAATCAAAACAACCCTGGTATACCTTGCGACAGGCTGCAGAGCATATTTTTTTTGTCCTTAAAACAGCAAAATTGGATTCAGACGTGCACTTATTGCTTTAGACTTTGTGCCTAGACCATTAAAATAGTGCCCTTTGTGAATTTCCTTAAATAAATGTTCTTAATAATAATATTCATATTTGTTTCCATCTTTTCTTTAATTTCTTTTGATTTTATTAACTAAGTATGTAAAATATGCTCAAATAAATTTTGTATAAAATCTAAATAAATGTGGCGGTTCATTCCGCTGTGGTGACCCTGGATTAATAAAGGGACTGAGCCGAAAAAATGAATGAAAAAAATTAATGAATGAATAAATGTAAAATATATAATAAAAGGTTCAAAAACAAGCTTACAATTCTCCTTTGTAAATTTGACAGTACGCAATACCTCTTATACAATTCCTAGGTCAAAAAGTCTGTTTCAATTGCATTTTAAAGTACAGAGATTTAAAGTACACAGAACATGTGTTGTTGTCTTCAGTGTTGTCACAATTCTTAGTAAAATATTTCTCTTATTTAACCACTAATAAAGTGTGATTTGACATATGAGTAAAAATATTAACAGAGAACATTTAGAACAACGACATTGTTAAAAGGGTTTTCCTGTTAAATGGTTATTCCATTTTCTAAAATGATGTCTAAGCAGTTTTTGCGACAAGTGAAAGGTGCAGTAAAACGTTTAAACTGCCCCTTACTGCTGACAGCTCAACCTACTAAAATGTGTCCTTGCTGCTGGTCCAATTTACAGCAAGCACTGCTTTTTTACAACTGCGCTTTCTCAAATATTATGGTAGGAAAACACACACATTATTTAGGAACACACTATCAATAGACATTAATCACAAAAACAAAAATAGAAGAGAATCTAAGGAGAATGAACACACAAACCAACTTTTTCAAATGAAATGAGTGTAGTTAACTCAAAATTTACTGAAAGTCTACTCATTTGAAAAGAGTTTTGAACTCGGTGTTGATGGTAATGAGTTAATTAAATACCTCATTACTCCAACTTAAATAGAGTAAGTTCACAGTACTCACATAGAATAGTTTTATAACTCAACTGGTTTGCTGCAATCGGTTTGCTCAAACGGTTTGAGTTGCCTTGACTTATTGGGTTTTACAGTACTCAGTTGGAGTTCTCTTCATTTATCGGGTTTTACTGTGCTCGGATTGCTTCATTTACTCAACTGGATTAAGTTCACAGTACTCATTAGGATTAGTTTTTGAATTTAAATGGTTTGTTGCAATCGGTTTCCTCACATGGTTTGAGTTATCTTAACTTTTAGGGTTTTACAGTGTAGTAATGTTAATTATCTTGATGTAGAGGCAATATACTGTAAGTGTTTGATTTGTCCACCCTTATTCACAAGCCCTCTCTCTCTCTCTTTCTCTTTTTCACTTTTTCATGTTTATGTGTGTGTGTGGTTACACAAGAACAGTGCAGTGTTGATAGAGCTGGCGGAAGACATTAAGACATTATTAAGTCCTCGTTGAGTGGCGCTCGCTTGTCTCCTGGTAAGTGTTTTTGCTCCTGCATATTTAATTATTATATTTATCTTTATATGTTTATGCATGTGTTTGCTTTCTGTTTTCCCTTCTAATGAATGGCGACATCACACTGTAAAAAATGCAGGGTTCCACACGATTCATTCATGTTGTCCCAACACAAATGGATTAAGTTAACACTTTTAACAATTTATGTGGATTGGACTTGAAAAAATTAAGTTGTCCCAATGAAATCTCAAGAATTGTGTTGATTCAGCTTATTTTTAATAATGCAGGGTGGTTCTCACTCTAAGCTTTTTTTTGTTTTGTTTTGTCTTCATGATATTTTTACATATTTTTGGATTCCTCTATTTTCAAGTCTTAGTTATGTTTATTCTACCATTCTTTCTTTTTGTCAGTAGAATTGAACAGAGCAGGAGATTTTAATTAAATTATAATTTAATATAAATGAATATAAATTAATTTAATTTTAATGGAATACACCAGACCACAGCTTTCACCAGAGACCATGCCATATAAACATAAAATTAGATTAAGATTAGATCTGGTCAGTGTTTGGACAGTGGGAATATCAGTTAGTCTACAATTTAAAAAGCCCACTCTAGAACCTAGCTTTAATTTATTTTCAGCTTTGTGGTTTATTGCTTATACTGTATTTCTAAAAAAATGTATAAATAAATAAATAAATAAAAAGTGCACATTCTCTTGGCCAAAATAAGCATTTGTGGCTGAGAGGACTGATCTGATGTTGTTCTGCTCTAGTTCACAAGTGAAAGGAGAATTTTAGAATAGCATAACAGTCATTTATGGCACTTTGTTGTACAAAAACTGCAAGTGTTTACATGTTATCTTGTTCACATTAGAAAAGGTCTTTAGAATCTTTTTCAATCTGACTTTGTATACAAATTGAGCTTAGTAGGACCAATTAAGGTATCCACATGAAGACTTTTCAGTCTGACTGAGCCATCGTTCCTATTACTAACAGATTAATGGGTTGGATGTAAACATAACTTTGACATGCTTCAATGGTTTAATAACTTCCAGGAAAGCTTTAAAGAGAATTTTCAAGAAAAATGCAAAAGCCATTTGCTTACTCGCCAGTTTTTTTCTGTAGCAGAGGATCAGGATGAGAACTGCCAGCAGAATGATAGTACACACCGACACTATTACAGCGATCACAACTGTGTAGTCCTGTGTGGATTTTGGTGCCACTGCAAAACACATTTGTTCATTTTTTAGCCATATGATATATATTTTTCTTTACACACAGCATGATATTTTTTTCTCCTCCCTCTGTGATTGACATTATGTAATTATCACTAATCAGCCAATGCCCAGTTGAGCAGAAAATTGCTTCTATTGGCTGATACTAATTATTGGCCAACACATCAGTGCTTGTCTAATTAATTATGCCATTGGTTTTACTGTATGTGGATGATCGGGCAGATCAACCTAAAACAGATTTTCAAGCAGCATTTAAGGCAGTAAATCCATTCTTGAGGGAGAGTTTTGGGACATGGAGATCTTATATGCGCAAACCAATACATTATAAAAGAAAATATTACACAACAGTACATGCTGTCTTTACACAAAACAAACCATAAGAAGTGATAAAATGCAGTTACAGTGAATCCGGAAAGTATTCACAGGTCTTCACTTTTTCCACATTTTTTATGTTACAGCTTTACTCCATAATGGAGTAAATTAATTTATTTCCTCAAAATTCTACACACAATACCCCATAATGACAATGTGAAAAAAATAAATAGTTGCAAATTTGATAAAAATAAAACACCTGAAAAATCAAATGTACAGAGGTATTCACAACCTTTGCTCAATACTTTGTTGATTCACCTTTGACAGCAATTACATTCTCAAGTCTTTTTTAATATGATGCTACAAGCTTGGCAAACCTGTCTTTGGGAATTTTTGGCCATTCCTCTTTGCTGTACCTCTCAGGCTCTATCAGGTTGGATGGAAAGCGATGGTGTACAGTCATTTTCAGATCTCTCCTGAGATGTTCAATAGGATTTAGGTCTGGGTTCTGGCTCGGTCACTCAAAGACATTCACCGAGTTGTTGTGAAGCCACTCTATTGATATTTTGGCTGTGTGCTTTGGGTCATTGTCCTGCTGGAAGATGAACCGTCGCCCCAGTCAAGATCAAGAGCACTCTAAAGCAGGTTTTCATTTAGGATGTCTCTGTACATTGCTGCATTCATCTTTCCCTCTATCCTGACTAGTCTTCCAGTTCCTGCTGCTGAAAAACATCCCCACAGCATGATGCTGCCACCATCATGCTTTACTGTAGAGATGGTATTAGCTTGGTGATAAGCGGTGTCTGGTTTTCTCCAAACATAATGCCTGGCATTCACTCCAAAGAGTTCCATTTTAGTCTCACCAGACCAGAGAATTTTGTTTCTTATGGTCTGAGAGTCCTTCAGTTGCCTTTTGGAAAATTTCAGGCGGGAAGTGGCTTCCGTCTGGCCACTCTACCATACAGGCCTGATTGATCGATTGCTGCACAGATGGTTGTCCTTCTGTAAGGTTCACCTCTCTCCACAGAAGAACGCTGGAGCTCAGACAGAGAGACCATAGGGTTATTGATCACCTCCCTGACTAAGGCCCTTCTCTCCCGATCACTCAGCTTAGATGGCCGGCCAGCTCTAGGAAGGGTCCTGGTGGTTCCAAATATCTTCCACTTACGGATGATGGAGGCCACTGTGCTCATTGGACCTTTCAGAGCAGCAGAAATATTTCTGTAACCTTCCCCAGCCTTGGGCCTCAAGACAATCCTGTCTCGGAGGTTTGCAAACAATTCCTTTGTCTTCATGCTTGGTTTGTGCTTTGACATGCACTGTCAACCCTGGGACCTTATATAGACATGTGTATGACTTTTCAAATGATGTCCAATCAACTGAATTTACCACAGTTGAACTCCAATTAAGCTGCTGAAACATCTCAAGAATGATCAGTGGAAACAGAATGTGCCTGAGCTCAATTTAGAGCTTCACGGCAAAGGCTGTGAATACTACTGTACATGTGATTTTTCAGCTTTTTTATTTTTAATAAATTTGCAACAATTTCAAAAACTCTTTTTTCACATTGTCATTATGGGGTATTGTGTGTAGAATTTTAAGGAAATAAATGGGTTTAATCTATTTTAGAATAAGCTGCAATGTAAAAAAGTGTGGAAAAAAATGAAGCGCTATGAATACTTTCCGAATGCACTGTATATTAAAGAGCACTTTCTGATTTAACTCATAAATTTATGTCTGTTTGAATAATAAATTAATTTGTTACTTCAGTCTGCTTTGGCTTAGCTTCGTTGACTTTTAATCTGTATTTCTTCATTTCATGTTTGTCTATGTTTTATTTTCCTGACAAAAAAATTCCCATTATCTTGCAATTGAAAGGTGTTTTCCATTTATTTATGCTTTTAAATTTGTGTTATGATCATGGTTTTTTTTTAGCATTTAGGTTATTCGTTACTATTTTTAGTGCAAATATCAAATCATTTGTCTTTTATAATTTAATTGGTAAGCTAAAAGGCAAAGCTGTCTTCATAATAAACAAAAGCTTCCCCAAATAATGCTTATTAGTTTTTTTTCCACATGCTTACCTACAGTAAGTTTGACACTGCTGTTTTGCCGAGACAGAGGAGCAGACACAGATGCCCAACACTCGACTGTGGTGCTGGTGTCTGCTTTTAACTGAAGCTCACTGGTGGAGTTGAACAGGTTGTTGGTTTCCTGAATACTGCTGGTGTTGTAGTCACTTCTGTCAACGCTGGTGCCATTGACCATCCACAACACCGAAGGCTCCGGATACCAACCAATAGCTTGGCAATGGAAGGTGACAAACACTCCCCGTTGAACTGACAGGTCACCCTCCAAAATCCTGACAGATCCTTTTTCTACATTTTAAACACAAGGGATTTTAGGTTAGAATTTTCCAGTTGATTAAACCCAAATAAATTAAACTTGCTTTCATTACTATAGTGATGTTTGGACCAGTTTTCACACCACACAACCTCCCAGCAGTAGTAAGCCAATGGCAGTTGAGGATCAGTTGCACAGGGACTGGAACTCAGACACTGGGCCCTATCATACACCCGGCGCAAAAAGGCGCAAGATGTGTTTGCCATGATGTGTTGCTATTTTCAGACCAGCGCAACAGGAATTTTCCCGCTTTGCGCCATGTTGTTTAATAGCAAATCCATTTGCACCACTTTGTGGACTCATGGGTGTGTCGGTCTAGAAAAGAGGTGTGTTACCGCACATTGTTGGTGCATTGCTATTTTGAGGAACTAAAATAGACTGTGCAATAGACCAGCTGAAAGCAGGCCTAAAGTCCAGCGCAGAACGCGTTAGTTCAGGATGTAGAGCAATATAGAAATATCTTTACAAATGAAAAAGAATTAAAGGATCAAAATATTTACAAAAAAATTATAATTTTCTACATGAATATAAAAATCACTGCCTCCATGCCTTCTTCATCTCGGGGGGCTTTTTTCAGTTTATTCATGACAACTTGCATTCGTATAATGTTATTATTATCATTAGTATTATTTATTATATGCATTTTACAATTTGTTTATTAAAAACGAGTTTAGATTTGTCCACCTGTCGGGTTTTAGACCATATAGGGCATATTTTTGGATATAACTTTGGATATAAGTTTTTTGACCACACTTCGTTATTGCTGTTCATTTACATGTTTGCTGGAAATTAGAACTGAATTTAGAAATAGTTTTGAATCAAATCTTTGCGTTTAACAGACAAATTAAATATGTAGGCTAACTAATGTCTTCAGTGGAGTGTGTACAACACCATTTCCTTATCCACAAAAGCCATGCATTTGCGCTGCAAATGGTCTGTTTAACTGTTTTCTCTCTAGTAAAGTGTTCAGTTTTTTTTACTTACAAAGTCCACCATGTAACTAGCAAATGGCAATGGCAACTGACTCTTAAAGGGAATGGGAGATGAGACTCTGATTGGTTTATGCTCAAAACATATCCAAAACTAATTAGGGGAATAAGCTCAACCCTGTTAGACCATGCGCCATGGTGCAAACCATATTTTGTGTCTTTAAAATAGCAAAAGTAGATTTGGACAAGTCCTTAATGACTTTGCGCCTATATCACTAAAATAGAGCCCATTGTGCACTTTCGGTGTCATTGAGAAACACTGGAACATTCAAAGCTCTCATCCATTTCATTGTGTTTATGCAACAAAAATGGTAAAATAATGTGACTGAGGAACTTGCAAAAGTAATTTCAGGTATCTTAAGAGGAATGGCAATGGAAATTGTTGTATTGCATTTCCTAGACTCAAACAAGACCTAAATCAACAAGGATAAATACATTTGTTCTAAAGTAAGCTGTGCTTTTATCTCTGCTAACATCGCCTACATTTATTTATTCACAATTGTACACTGTAATGTGCACTGTAAAAAGTCACACCATTATATTCTATTAGTTCCTTTGCTTTGGTCTGGACCAAACATGTTTTAGTTTTGTTTTTTGTTTTTTTTGGTGTGCTTCACTGTCACTCTGCCCTTTTTGCAAGTAAACCAGAAATTGCAAACATAACCACACATTTGCTAAAGTCAGCCATTTATTAGACAGTTATCAACTCTGTTTGTCCAAGTTAGCAACAGTACCTATGGAAGACGGGGTCTCTTTGACCTTGAAATCAACAACCTGCTGTCTTTCAGTCACTATAGAAAGACAAAATCATTGAAGTCTGGAAAGTTTGGCTGCTAGTTAAAAAGGGTTTGTCACAGAATTTGCTATCAAGTGCAGATAAACACCAGTATCTGAAAATGTTCTCTAATTTTGTTCACTGTCCTTTTTTTTAAAAAATAACACATGTACGTTTTTTTATATAGTGAAAACTATTTCACAGAAAAATTTGTGAAACATGCTTAGTTCTTTTTCTCCTGTTAGAATAACTCTATAAAGGACTAAATATAGAAAATTGTAGGTTATTTTGATAATCCATGGGAAACGATTTTGCTGATATAAAATGGGTTCTTTAGTTCTTTCATTTTTAATGCTTTAAGAAAATAAATGCTTCCTCAAAAGGCTGATCAAATTTCATTTAATGCTCAAGCTGATTGTTTTATAAAGTTATATAAGGATGATCAAGTAAACCTAAGTTGTTTCTCTGTCTCTCCATTAAATGCTAAGAAAATCACAATCTAAGTGGAAATGTTTAGAATTATACATTAGGGTATTACATAAAGTTTAAACTAACAATCAATCAATGAGGAAGTGGGAGAGTGGTGTCAGAGCTGTTAGCGATCTTCTTCAACAGCTAGTAATGTAAACATCTGATGTAAGCAATCTCACATATAGTTCGTTCTTGGGAACATCAGCAGCTGAGAGTACAGACACACAGTTCATCAAGTAAATGGCAGATCTTCTAGAAAAAAACATGTAAGAGTAAACACGTCCCTTAATCAGTGTGAAGGATCTGAACATCCAGCCTGATCTCACGAGAAAACGTAAGTATTTTACGTTTTGACAGTTTAGTGGCTAATTCATACGAATTCGTACGAGTTCAGTCGTAGGAAATGGTACGATTTTAAAAAAGAGGCGTGGCATCTAACCCCGCCCCTAAACCCAACCGTCATTGGAGGATGAGCAAATCGTACTAAATTGTACGAATTAGATCGTACGAATTAGCCACTAAAAAAAAGTTACGAATTGCCGTGAGATTGTGTTGACATCCATGGAAGAAGAGAAGAAGCCAAAGGAGCGATGGTGAAGACAACCATCTGACTTCAATACCAGCCAAAGTGTCTATTGATGAAGGGGAACAGGTGCAAGTAGTTAGAAAGCCAGTGAGGGTTCGCGGGATTGGATGGAGGCGGTTTGTAAAGGAGAGCGGTGATTGGTTGAGCAGGAACGAGCTGAGGATGTCACAGTAACACATTAGGTTTAGGATAACTTTTTTCCCAATAATGATGATGATGTTAATTTGGTGCTAAAATAAATTACTGTAGGTTTAGCAGTTAAAACAATTAAATGTGTAAAATGTTTTGCATAAAAAGCAAGCTCATGCCCTTTCTTTTAAATTCAAATGAATTGGTTTGATGTTTAATTAAATGTTCTGATTGCATTCACACATTTCATGTGTGACTTATGTGTCCAAATACTTTTCTGGGCCACTTTATATGTGTGCTTTGTGTTTTCTTTTCATTAAAGGCAGACAGTGATTGCTTTCTTTTGAAGTGATTGATGGTTCATAATTGACTGGTTGATGTGACTTTTAAATTTGTGACAGCTAAATTGTCTTTTTAAAAGCCCACATTATGGGCTTTTTATTCACTCTGGAAAAAGAAACAAAAGGTAAAACAGTGAATTGTTATAGACAGCTGGGTAATTACTGTATAGAACTCATCGCTTTCTCTCAGAGAATTTGCATGACCACAGCAATTCATTTGTAAAGGCTTTACTGCGTGTAAGGCTACTGGTGTCTTATACTAAACCACATAAATCATGTCATGGACCTTAGAGTCCTCGGTTTAAAAGAAAATCTAGATTTCACCCTGCACTAAACACACAATGCGGTTATTAGGGGAACACTGAAGCTATTTAAATCAAATAAAACAAACTAAAATTCATACCACGTCATTCATATGAAAATGTACAATTGTTAAAAGGAGCCATCTGTTGTTTGAATTTGGTGGAAATTGAAAATACAATTGATGTCAGAATTATTAGCCCTCCTGTATATTTCCCCCAATTTCTGTTTAACAGAAAGTGATTATTCAACATATTTTTAAACACAACAAAACAAATTTCTAATAACTGATTTCTTTTATCTTTGCCATGATGACAGTATAATACTTTCAGCCAATTCGAATGTTATCACTCATTCATATACATATTGAATGGGCATTATCAGTGGTTATCAGCATATAAATATGAGCCAGTAGGGGCCATCTGCGCCTCAGAAGGCTGTTATCATTCATCCATATGGTTAATTAGCTATACTGTAGATCACATTAGAGGTCTGCATTCCTGCAGCTGACCTGACCAGACTTCTTGCAGTGCTGGAATAAATTTCACAATAAAACATGGTATTAGTTTGTAACTCTGATGTAATTTGAAAGGGAGTGGGCGGTCTAACAATATAGCGCTCTCGAGATATATATATATATATATATATATATATATATATATATATATATATATATATATATATATATATATATTTATATATATATATATATATATATATATATATATATATAGATATATATATTTATATATATATATCTATATATATATATATATATATATATATATATATATATATATATATATATATATATAAATATACAGTTGAAGTCAGATTTATTAGCGCCCCTTTAATTTTTTTTTTTCTTTTTTAAATATTTTCCAAATGATGTTCAACAGATCAAGGAAATTTTCACAGTATGTCCGATAATATTTTTTCTTCTGGAGAAAGTCTTATTTGTTTTATTTCGGCTAGAATAAAAGCAGTTTTTAATTTTTTAAAAACCATTTTAAGGTCAAAATTATTAGTCCCTTTAGGCAATTTTTTTTTTCGATAGTTTACAGAACAAACCAACGCTATACAATAACTTGCCTAATTTCCCTAACCCCCCTAGTTAACCTAATTAACCTAGTTAAGACTTTGAATGTCACTTTAAGCTGTATAGAAGTGTCTTAAAAAATACCTAGTCAAATATTATTTACTGTCATCATGGCAAAGATAAAATAAATCAGTTATTAGAAATTAGTTATTAAAATTATTATGTTTTAAAATGTGTTGAAAAAATCTCTCTGTTAAACAGAAACTGTCCTACGCAGATCTCTAGATCACATATAGCTGCGGCTAGAAGTTAACGATAATTATTTATATTATTTATTAAACCCCAACCCTAAACCCAACCGTCACAGTAATGTAAAAACAGATCTGGATCTGGAGTCTTCTCTATTAGTATAGCTGATTAACCATGTGAATGGATGATAACAGCCTTCTGAGCCTAACAGTAGGAACAGAAGGCCCCTCCTGGCCCATATCTATCAGCTGATAACTACTGATAACGTCCATTCAATCGAATGATAACATTCAAAGCAGGTGATATTTCACTAGATATTTTAGTATTCAGCTTAAAGTGACATTTAAAGGCATTTTAAAGACATTAAAAAAAATTTACATGAACATTTACATGAAAAACGTATTAATAACTTAACATAAAAAGTGTATTTATGACATTGTGTACCCTTTAATATATTTGCTTAAATATCTGCATGTAAACAGTAACACACTAGGCTGATAATAATTTCTGAGCTATACACATATAATATTATCTTCAAGTTCAAATAAGATTACAGATTATATTAAACTGTATTTAGGGGGAAAACAGTAAGTGTCTGGGCCTGACAGTGTCATTTGACAGCAGTTCTGCTCTGTCAGCTGGGTCAATTTTTTTCTTTTTCTATTTTCTTCCAGCAGGAGGTCTAGGCAGGGAAAATTACTGTCTATGAGACAGTGTTTAATCTGGAAGAAGTATGGCTGGCCATGCCTCTAACGAAAAGCTTTGTGAGCAATCCTGCGTCCGAGAGGCTGACGCACGTTTAGCCCTTGCTGATTTACATCCCGCGCCTGATTCTCTTGCCAAGCTAATCTGTAGAGGAAAGCTATACAGAAAGTGTATATACAGCTGAAGTCAAAATTATTGTCTTTTTCTTTTTCAAATATTTCCCAAATGATGCTTAACAGAGCAAGGAATTTTTCACAGTATTTCCTATATTTTTTATTCTGGAGAAAGTCTTGTTTGTTTTATTTCGGCAACAATAAAAGCAGTTTTTATTTTCTTAAAAACATTTTAAAGGGCACCTATGGTAAAAAATCTACTTTTCAAGCTGTTTGGACAGATATTTGTGCATGGTGTATAGACATATTGGGGTGAAATAAACACACCCAGTCCTTTTTTTTTCAATTTAGCAACATAAAAAACGGTGAACCAATTGGAGCAGTTTTCAGATCGACCGCAACTTTACGTAGGAGTGCGGTCCCCCCGCCCACCGAATTGATTGACAGCTGCGTATTAACATGTCCTGGTAGTCACGTGCATAATCATATCAACAAGAGAGGACGAGCGCAAAGCAACCGGGAATAAAAGGCGTGTTCAGTTTGCTATAGGATCATCAATCATCATCAAATGTGACCAAGAGTGAGTTTCACATGTTTAAAATGTTTTAAAACAGAGCATATGTGTTATGAATTACAGCGATTTAGCTTAGCTTTACTTTATCAGCACAGCCGCGTGTCAGAACAATTATAAAAGAAGACGCTTCAATCCCGGTTTGTGGACGTTAAATCAGGTTTATTTTGTACATTAACAGATATCCATACAGCAGTGGAGATTAACCTGTATCCTATCACATTTGCGTGCAAAAAGAGTACAAAGCTAAAAGGGCGCTCTGTCTGTCTGTTTGTGTGTCTGTGTGTGTCTGCTTCGATGTGTGTGTGCACGCGTGAACTTTGTGTGACCCTGCCATGCAACTGCACAATAAATACTAATTGGTAAAGTTCTTACTGTAGTATTTCTCACAAACGCTACGTGAGATCTGCTTCCTTTAAGTCTGTCTGTTGTCTGACGCTTCCGAGGGAGGAGATCAAGGCAAGCAGAAAGGCACGTAGAAACGGTGGGCAAAGAGGACTAGCCTTAAAGGAGCAGTACACCAAAACCGCCACCCAGTGCAAAAATGTATAAATAGGAATTTAATAAAAGGTATAATAAAAAATCTGATGGGTGTTTTGAGCTGAAACTTTACACACACTTTCTGGAGACACAAAAGACTTATATTAAATCTGAAAAAAAGGGCTAACCTAGGTGCCCTTTAAGGTCAATATTATTAGCCCTCTTAAGCAATATCTTTTTTCTATTGTCTACAGAACAAACCACTGTTATACAATGACTTGCCTAATTACCCTAAATTGCCGAGTTAACCTAATTACCCTACAGTTAAGCCTTTAAATGTCCCTTTAATTTTAATTTTTATTAAAAACCCTTTGAAAATTCTATATGTACAATGGGCAAGAATCTGAACTAGGGTCAAAATTATTACATAGAAGTGTTACATTGAAAAATGATGGTGTTGATGAGCAATAATGTGACTATTTACTCTACCAATACTATTGCATGTTAGATGTACAGTTGTAGTCAGAAAAATTAGCCCCCCTTTCAATTTTTTTTTTCCTTTTTTTATATATTTCCCAAGTGATGTTTAACAGAGCAAGAAAATTTTCACTGTATGTCTGATAATATGTTTACTTCTGGAGAAAGTCTTACTTGTTTTATTTCGGCTAGAATAAAAACAGTTTTTAACTTTTTTTAAACATCATTTTAAGGTCTATATTATTAGCCCCTTTAAGCTATTTTTTTTTTTTGGATAGTCAGAACAAACCATCATTATACAATAACTTGCCTAATTATTGTTACCTGCCTAAATAACCTAATTAACCTAGTTAGGCCTTTAAGTATCGCTTTAAGCTGTAAGTGTCTTAAAAAATATCTAGTCAAATATAATTTACTGTCATCATGGCAAAGATAAAATAAATCAGTTATTAGAAATGAGTTATTAAAACTATTATGATTAGAAATTTGTTGAAAAGATCTTCTCTCTGTTAAACAAAAATTAGGGAAAAAATAAAAAGGGGGATAATAATTCAGGGGGGTAATAATTCTGACTTCAACTGTATGTTAGATAGGTTTTCATTTATTATTCTTATTCATAAATGAATTACGTTCTATTTGTATGTTTGACTAAAACCCTAACAATATGTTTTATTTTTTATTAAATTCCTCTTCATTTTTATAGTGCTTTTTACAATGTAGATTGCGTCAAAGCAGCTTGACATGATGAAGTTCTAGTAATTGGAAACTTTTCAAGTGTTACAGTATGTAAAGGTCACTACTGAAAGCCCAAACACTAAAGAGCTCCACTAGTCAAAAACACACCAAACACTCCTGTAATCATTTTTTGACACAAATGTTAGTTGTCAATTTGATGTCAGTTCTAAATCAAGGTAGATTACATGCATTGTAGGGATACAAACTCCTGTGTAAATTTGTAATAAGGTTGGCTTGAGAAAGCCAACATACTGTTTAAACATATTGTTATTATTCTGTCTTCTGAGATAAAGGGCCCTATCGTGCACCAGGCACAAGAACATGCAAGATGTGTTTGGCGTGATTTGTTGCTATTTTCAGGCCAGCGCAGCCCTTATTTTCATTTTGTGCCACGTTGTTTAAATATCAAATCAATTTGCACCACTTTGTGGACTCATGGGTGTGCTGGTCTATAAAGGAGGTGTGTTAAGGCGCATTGTTGGTGCGTTGCTATTTTGAGGAACTGAAATACAATGCGCAATTGACCAAATAAAACCTAGTCTCAAGTCCAGCACAGAGCACATTACTTTATGTGCTTATGCAGGTTCAAACGCTTAATACACACAGGATGTACAGCAATACACAAATATCTTGACATATAAAAAAATATATATATAAAATTTTAAATATATATTATTTACTACATAAATATAAAAACCACTACCTCCATGCCTTCTTCATGTCGGGGGGCTTTTTTCAGTTTATTCATGACAATCTGCATTAGCATAATGTTATTATTATTAGCAGTATTACTTATTATATGCATATTTATTTTAATAAAAACAAGTTTAGATTTGTCAATCTGTGGGGTTTTGGAAACGTCTGCACCACCATATGGAGCATAAGAACAGGACGTGTGTTTGGATATAACTCAGTTTTTTGACCACACTTCATTATTATTGCTGGAAATTAGAACTGAATTTAGAAATAGTTTTGACTGCAAAATTACAGCCGTCAAAGAAAAAAATAGCATAACAAATCATGACTCAAAGAGCCCAAGTTAAGTAAATACTGCTCTTCACAATGGTGATGTCTAACAAAACAATAAGTGAAGTTGCTGATGCTGTTTGTGGAGTTGTTTAATGATCCTAATGAGCTGAGATTTTGAGAGATCAGTTGAGTTCCTCTAAGGCCATGTACACATGTTATTTTTGTAATCAAGAAAAGTTTTTTTCTCTATTTTCTAAAAAACACAGACCCTGGCACTTTTGAAATCTTCACCCTGACAAGAGATTCAAAAATTTGAGTGTTTGTTTTTGTGTGGATGAACAGTCAAACTACGTAGAAAAAGCTGCAATTTAAACAATACCTACTGTATGTTTGTGTGTACAGCAGGGCCTAAGGTTATGACTGAATTCAGTTTTAATTTTGTGTTGTCTTCAGTGATTCTGCTTTTTAACAGTAGGAGTTCATTATTCTCTGTTCAATCAGCACTTTAACTCTGCTCCAGTGTTATCTTAACTCATTTTGTGAGCGTGGGACCAGTGGGAGAAGTTAATTTCACTCTGAGGATTTTGCTGTGTATCAAATTATGTTTCAAAAAAGTCTACGTTAAAGTAAAGATATCAGTTCAAGGTTTAAGTTATTTCTAGATGGGGTATTATGAAAGCAAAAAACTTTAAACAAGATCAATAATCTTTATTTATTACTTATAAAGACATTACTCCCTAATTTCCCCGTGACTTATGTACAAGGTATTTGCCCACCGGCAAATATCAACCCAGGCTCATTCTGAAAACGTACCTCCACGGACGTTTCTGGAGACCGCGAAATACGTCCCGACGGCACGTTTTTTTGCAGTTTTTGTTTTCGCGAATCTGACAGAGGTCGGCGTGTAAGCTTTTCGAAATCTTAAATTTCCCTCGCGAGTGCCATTCGCGCCTGCTGTTCTCGCGTAAACCCACCAGAGGCCGCTGTCGACTCACTTTTGGACAGACTTTCTGACTGACTGAGCGAACGATCGGCTGACCCACCCTCCCCCTTCCCTAAACCCAACCAATTTTATCGATTGACCCGCCCACCTGCTTCCCTAAACTCAACCAACACGTTTCAAAAGCAACCCAAAAAAATAAAAGCCCTCGTCTGACTTTTTTTTTTTTACCACATCCTCACCTTGCTATTCACTTGTTTGTTTTATATTTTGGATTCTGCTTTTGTCTTACCCCCTTTCTGGAACTGCTCTTCACCGGACTCAAACCCCCATCTTTGTGGTCAACTCCTCTCTGCATCTCAAATCCACCGATGGACGTGGCACGCTAACGGGACAAACAGGTTGCAGCCGGAATGCCGTCCATACGGAGGTAAGCGGTCAGCAGGTAAGCACGAAAAGGAACGGCGTCACACCGCCCGTAGCGTTCGTTTAAAGAAATGAAATGCGGCCGTACGTACCTCCGCCTACGTAATTCGCTGTCTCCAGAAACGCCCGCAGGGCTACGTTTTCACAATGAGCCTGTGTTGGCAAATATAGCTGTCACATTAACTTTTGACATAGTATAGAAAAAATGCTAGATTTATTGAAAGATTTGTTTTGTTTGGAGGAATCTAGAGACGCTCATAATTATGTTGATATATATTTATGAACAAAAAGTTATTTTTAATATCATGAAAATTGCCTTTATATGAGAGGGTTTGCCTCCATTTTGCATCCTGGAATTAAGAGTAGGAAGTTGAAAGCCTTACGTGACAAGAATTCAATCAACTCCTTTTTTCTTTCTTGAAATCTATTATTGGTTGTTTGCTTGCATGTCATTGAGAAATTAAACATGTAGAAAATTACTTATAAAAGGAAAATGGCAACTAAGAACTTCAGATGGCTTAATTGCGTTAACAATTAAAAAGACACACCTTTTGGTCTTTTTTCACTTGTATTTTTAGACCTTCCTTCAAAAGGCCAGTACTGTATCAGAAGACAACTATAATAACAATTGTGTGAATCTCTACACACATAGGCTGTTCTGTTTGTCTTGATGAAAAACAGCTATTGCGTTTAGCCTTGTACATGCAAATGAACGGGAGTCTTTTGTAATGAGAGAAGAGAGGAGGATTTGTGGTTCCCTGAAGATTTGTGGGAGCCCTCCAACTGTACGCCTGACCCGATGTGCCACAAATCACCACAAGAGATGCTGACTGCTAACTGAAAATGCCAAGACGCCCAATTAATTCCAAAGCTCTGTTAGTCACAGACTCGGCCCCACACCCACGGGGAATGGCTCTATTAAACATACACGGCTGTTAATAGGGACATATACCAAGTCAAATTTGTGATCTTGCTGATGAATAGGCTTCCCCCATAAAATATAGGAGGTCTCAGGTCATCGCTCGGCTTTTTAGCTGAGCTGTGGTTCAATTGCAGTCACAGAATAGCTGAATTATTGAGGAATAAATCAGGTTGAGTCTTAAAAAGTGCTTAATGGTAATATATCTATAAGTTGACGTATTACTTCATGCATTAAATGCATTTTATCAAAGACTTTTTCAGAAAATTAGATAGATGAATATTATCTAACAAACAGACAAGTATTTTTATGTTGCTTTAACTTATTTGAATGAGTTGCTCGGGTTTTAGCTATTTGTTTAAGTGTAACTTCATATTTTTAAGGCAGTTTGATTGATGTCTGATTAATTGAGATGACTAGAAAAGTCCAAATTAAATAAAATGAAGGCAGCAATAATTTCTTAGTGTGGATGGATGGATGGATGGATGGATGGATGGATGGATGGATGGATGGATGGATGGATGGATGGATAGATAGATAGATAGATAGATTCTACTTTCCAAAATGAATCCTCATTGCACTTAACAAGTATACAATGATAATAAAGCATGTTAACATGTTTTTAATGATTAATGAAGGAATTATAATGCTTTGTTTCATTATTTCACCTTCATTTACAAGTAGCAAGGTATTTACAGCTAAACGGTATATTTCTGTTCGCATCCTGTCGCTTTGTGCACCCTGGCGACATATTCGCAAACCGCTGTTACAACACAATCTTAATCCCTTAGTGCCACAGCGGCATAAAATGCAGCGGTAATGATTCTATTGAAGTGTCACCCACTGTAGATAGATAGATAGATAGATAGATAGATAGATAGATAGATAGATAGATAGATAGATAGATAGATAGATAGATAGATAGATAGATAGATAGATAGATAGATAGATAGATATCATAAAACAACATTGGGTCAAATATGGACAAACCCAACAATGGGATAAAAGTTTAATTCATCCAAAAATGACAATTATATTATACTCACTCTCGTGTTGTTCCAACCCCTGAGACCTTTGTTCGTCTTTAAAACACACCAACAATGATTTGATTGATTGATTGATTGATTGATTGATTGATTGATTGATTGATTGATTGATTGATTGATTGATTGATTGATTGATTGATTGATTGATTTTTGACCTCACCATACTGCCTTTTTGTTGACATTAGAAAAGATGAGTAAACACCTTAATACCAGGTAAAATGTTGACTGCTAATAGAAAACAATTTTTAAAAGGGGCTTCTCAGAGCAAAAATAAATATATTTCATTGTTTTCGGGCCCTAAAATAGTCAAAACACCTACAGGTACTTTAGTTGTGGCTTTTTTTAAATTAGAATGTTCATCAACAAATCAGAATCAGTTTTAAATAAATGTTGATTTTTACACATTCTAGCAAAAAGCTTTGACAATATGTGTTTTTTTCTGTTAACAGTTTACTTGAAGGGGGTGTTGATAAGAGCTTTCTAATCATGACATGATGCATATCATGAATGTGAATGAGATTTTATGCATGCTTATGAGAACTGTTATTAGGTGTTATTATTGCTCAGTTATGTCATTTTAAATGCAAAGATGACATTGTTTGTTATGACAACTTGACATAAACAAATGTCACAAGCGATCTTTATCTTTGTCATGACAACTTCACATTACCAAGACAACACAACTTGTCATACATCTGTCATAAACATGACTGTCATGAACCAT
Organism: Danio aesculapii; assembly: GCF_903798145.1. Lineage (NCBI taxonomy): Eukaryota > Metazoa > Chordata > Actinopteri > Cypriniformes > Danionidae > Danio > Danio aesculapii. Next base: position 42,099,404 of record NC_079449.1, read on the forward strand.
TAACAATGTCTCATGAATTTTCTAACAGCATCATTATTATATTTTTATCTCAACTACAGTGGTACAGGCTGAATATGTAATTAAATTAAATACTATTTATTAAATACTAATGACAAAAAAGATTTGACAGAATAATGACACTTTAACGAGACGTTTTAATGAATACTTTTTGTTCCACTAAAAACGTGATCACGCATTTGAATGGCCTCATGACAGTCATGTTTATGACAGATTTATGACAAGTTATGTTATCTTGGTAATGTAAAGTTGTCATGGCAAATTTGTTCATGTCAAGTCATCATAACAAATAATGTTTGATTAAATATCATTGTAGAGATTTCATTCCAGTCTCATGAACACCCCTTCAAGTAAAGTGTTACATTTTTTCTTTAAATAAATAAATAAGTATCGACTTCAAAAATATAGAAAAATGTATTCAATTGTTTGTTAAACTATTATTCTAAAACGTATTCTAAAAAGTTCAACACAATCTCACGCCAATTCGTAACTTTTTTATTTAGTGGCTAATTTGCATGAATTCATGTGATCTCATTCGCACGATTTAGTGCGATTTGCTTATTCCCAGGTGATGATTGGGTTTAGGGGCGGGGTTGGGTGCCACGCCTCCTTTTTAAAATTGTACATTTTCATACGATGTACATGCGGTACAGGTGAATTGAGTAGGCTAAATTGTCCATAGTGTATGAGTGTGAGTGAATGTGTGTGGATGTTTCCCAGTGATGGGTTGCAGCTGGAAGGGCATCTGCTGCGTAAAACATTTGCTGGATAAGTTGGTGGTTCATTCCACTGTGGTGACCCCAGATTGATAAAGGGTCTAAGCCGAAAAGAAAATGAATGAATGAATGAATGAATGAATGAATGAACTTGAATTAGCTACCAAACTGACAAGACATTTAATTGTTTCCTCATGAGATCAAACTGAATAATTAGTAAACTTATTTATAATTTATATTAATTTCTTTTTTTCTCTACTTATGATCTATGGATGTCTTTACACATTTATATGTTTTTATAACTTAAACTATAACACTATTCAGATGGATGGATGGGTCTTATGATTCTGGAACGACACGTGTGAGTAATAATTGACAGAATATCCATTTCAGGGAGAAATATAGACCATTTAAATGTGGTAATGTCATTGGTCCTTGAACATTTCTTGGTAATTCAGGTAATTCAATCATATTTTTTAACGTTAAAACCATAGACTGTAAAATATATGGACGTAGTATCCGTGACATCACCCATAGGTTTCTGAACACTGCAAAAGAAGCTACAAGTAGGCGCGGCCAACCATCGCCATTTTGTTCGCGCGTCATCGCACCCACGGCGGGATACCAAACAAGGGCAAAGAGGTGGAGAGTGAGCGGAGCTACGGACACCTGCTGGCACTTTGCTTAGACCTGGCAGACAGACTTTACTTTGTGAAAAAGCTTAATACTTTATTACCTGCGACTCGTTTGTATTCTGAACACATGTGCTTGGCTGTACACTATATCAATAAAGTGTTTAGACTTTCAAAAACACTGTAGTAATACATTGAGTCACTAAACATTGTTCCTATGACGTTTTTCTACAGGAGGAAAACGTGAATTACTTCCAAACACTTCAGATATTGTGTGTGTTAGTAAATGCAAGACTATTGATGAACTCCAGCATAACACTGTATGATAACGCTTCATATGACTGTTCTAGAGCCTACAGCTAATCAATCTGTCACATTCAGGAGTGCTTTACGGGTCTAAAGAAAAATATAAATGATCTTAAATAAAACAAATACATTTATAGAGATGGTATAAGTATATAACTTACATGGGAAACGGAGGCCACGTGAATGGTTTATGAGCACAATTAAATGCACACAGCATCCCATATCATCTGATAATTGTAAGAAATAAGTCCAAAAGGCAGCTGACTGTGTAAAGCCACATAAAACAAAATAAAAATACGATGAATATGCCGGATTCAGCTGAGGTGAAGTGACGGCGACCAGCGAGACCTAGCTTTTACGCCCTTAATTATGCAAACTTAATATAACCTAATATAAAGGAAATGGATGAGTTATAAAAAAATTCACCCCCCTCACAGTTGTCATGGAGGTTAATAATAGCTATATGAACCAAAATCATTCTTTGTACCAGGCTGTAAACACCTTTTTTTCTGCTGTAAAGTTGGCCATTCTAACAGTGGGCTCAATTGCAATTTGCTCTATTATGGAGCCAGGACTAGCAGAATTTTGATGAATTGCAGTTTCAGTTACTTCCGTATTGGCTTCCCGAGGGAGAGCGGGAGGTTGCTGCTTGGTTAAAACAGCTATCATAACATTTTTTATCAATACGTGGACCTTTTTGGAAGCTATGGAAATTAAAAATATAAAACAGAAAATACGTTAGGACCATTGCTATTGTTTACATTCCTCAAAATGGTCTATACATTTAATTTTGTAATTAAATTCACATTTACACTTTTGTGTTTGGGCTTGCCTATATTCGACAACAAGCCAGCATTTTCTAGAGTGTAGAAAAAGAATTGGTTGTTATTTTTGTACTTTGCACCAAAAATAAAATCTCATTTTTTGTTAAGAGTTAAAAAATACAGATTTATTTTAAAGCAGTTATTGCGGTAACCACACACTGTAAAAAATGATGTGATCAAAAAGTAATGACATGTGTTTTTATGTAACTTCAACTTGTTTCAATAAGTAAATCAGGTTTCAACTTAATTTCTTTAAGTAATGCACACTTTAACTTGATGTTTTAAGCGTGTTCAATTGATGTAAGTTGAAGCAACTTGTAAAGTTTATTTGATTGAACTTAGAAACAAAAAAGTAAAGCAGCAGCCATTTTTTATAGTGCAGTTCAGAAGCAAGAAGCAATATATTTGTCATGAGCATGACAAATTAGAGTGAGAAATGGGTGGGCCAGATTGGCGATGATGGCTCCTGAATCCAAGATTAGATTCAAGTCGTGCTTTCTGTCTCTGTTTACCACCCGGTAGAGTGGCTTTGCAGTAGGTATTTTTAATGGCCCCCAATCGATTCCTATCCCGAGAGCCCTTGCTCTGGCATCGACAATGTCATACGCTCCGTCAAAACTGCCAGAGCAGCAGTCTTCACTCCGGCCAGCAGCAAATGAATTCTCCTGCGTGAAAAACACCTTAGTCGATGCTTAGCCCTAAATCAGCCATCTCATATAAAATCCGACAGCTTCTCTGCATGCGGGAGGCTCTGGCCTTTATAGCCAATGTGTGAACAAGATTATCTTCATTTCTGTATTATTATATAGCCAAATAGCTGTTGAATTATTTGGTGGCCATTTGGATTTTATTCCTGTTGATACATGGGTCATTTTAAGGGAATAGAACACTATTATATGAATCATTAATTGATAAGAAACAAGCATTTTCATGAATGAAATTATATGTGTGAAACTGAAACCTATATAATAATTATATTTAAATGTAAGTTATTTTAATTTAGTTTTAAATTACATGCTTTTTCAAATAAAAAAGTACAGTAAAAAATGTCTGTATTATATAATATGACTTGACATTAATTAAAATATCAAGTTTTGGCATCAAAACTTAAACAGGAGTGTTTAGCCGACTTATTAGGCAACAACAAAAATGGTTAATATCTTAAGTTCTCTAAACTTAACATATTCATTTTTTTAAACAATTCACCATGTCTCTGTTGATTGGCTGTGCTTGAAATTCTGCCTTGACAACTGCACTGATTGGTCGATATATATTATATGACACAAGGTGATCATTTTGCTTCTGATGCTGAGTTTTGCTGAAGCGCAGCAGGACAGAGGTACTACCTGAACCCATTTGACAAAACAGAAAAGTTAAATTAGTAAGTAGATGTTTAAATGCTTTTACATTTTTCTTAATCATATACATGGTGGCGCAGTGGGTAGCTGGTTCAACATTTTTGTATGTAATGACTCAAGTAATGAAATGAGGACTATTGGTTTTATATGGAATGACTATTCAGCATTCACAAGTTTAGTTGATTTTGGCTGACATGAGATAAGCAAATGATAATGTTATAAAAAGCAGAGAGTTGTTTGAAAGCAATTGATGCATGTCCAAAAGCATTCGCAATTTGTTGGAAGGAATGAGAAACTGCTACTATGATGTGCACCAATGACTAGAGAAATGCATTAACTGTTGTGCAAATGTAAATAGTGTTGTGGGAAATGCACCAAAGCCACTGAGAAAAACTGTAATTGAGTTGCTGGTTTCCCATTACTCAAATGAACTGAGGGAATCACTTATCACTTAGTAGGGATTACAGTGTATACTGTCTTTAGATTTGCATCATATATTTGTTATTTGAGGCAGTTTAAAATATTGTCATTGCTAATAATAAATGCTGTAATTATCGACCTCTAACAGTGCATGTTAGAAACAGTCATTGCCAGTCATTTCTCCTCCAAAACCTTCCTCAGCCCTTGTAAACAGAATAATATAAGCAACAGCTTTGGTTTCATTCAATCAGTTCAAACACAAACAAAAAGTCATGATCGTAGAAAGCAGCTTCTTCTTGTGCTATCTATAACACAAACCAAACTTTTTCAGGTCTCGACTACAACTACAGTGTTTGAGAGTGAAGGTAGACATTGTTTGCAAGCAGCCAATGGAAACCCCCAACACAATCTCACGGCAATTCGTAACTTTTTGATTTAGTGGCTAATTCGTACGAATTCGTATGATCTAATTGGTACAATTTAGTACGATTTGCTCATCCGCTAATGACGGTTGGGTTTAGGGGTGGGGTTAGGTGCCACGCCTCCTTTTTAAAATCGTACAATTTCGTACGACTGAACTCGTACGAATTCGTATGAATTAGCCACTAAACTGACAAAACGTAAAATACTTACGTTTTCTCGTGAGATCAGGCTGAACTGACATTATGCAAGTTTGTTGTAGGTTTGTAAAATGTAAGAAAGAAGTAAGACTGGGATTATAGATAAGTTGTTTCAGTGTAAAATGTAATCATTTTTGACAGATAAAATCTTAATTTATGATTAACTTTGCTCTTCACGCTGCTGACGTATTACCCCGGATGCGCCTGTGCTTCGGAAGTGAATGTGCGCAATATACTGACACTGAGGAGAGCAAGCTGTTGATTCAAGCTGTTATTTTTTGTTTCATGTGTGTACAAAAGTATTTTCATGACTTGAAATATTTTGGCTGAACCACTGAAAAACATGGTATTTTTCTGGACTTTATACGAGAACTGTTGGAGTGGAGGATGAGGGAGCTTTCAGGTTTCACGTAAAGTATCTTCATTTGTTTTCAGAAGACAAGCAAAAGTCTCAGGAATTGGAGCTACACGAGGGTGGGTAATAAATAACATCATTTACAATTTTTGTGGGAACTAATGATCAAAAAGATCTGTCTACTCTTTAAATTCATGAGACCTTTGTTCATCTTCAGAACCAATTTTAGTTGTATGTGCACTCAAAAGTATTCAAGTAGCTATATTTTGATTGAACCACTGAAGGCATATGGTCTGTTATGAGGGTGTTTCTTTGTATTTTTCTTTACTTTGAATATTTGGGGAGCATTGCTATCTATGGAGGATGAGGAAGCTCTAAGATTCCATTTAAAATATCTTAATTTGTGTTTTGAAGATGAACAAAGGTCTCAGGGGTTGGAACAACACGAGAGTGAGTATAATATAATTGTCATTTTTGGGTGAACTAAACTTTTATCCCATTGTTGGGTTTGTCCATATTTGACCCAATGTTGTTTTATGATATCTATCTATCTATCTATCTATCTATCTATCTATCTATCTATCTATCTATCTATCTATCTATCTATCTATCTATCTATCTATCTAACAAAAGTCTTGTCGCCTATCCAAGTTTTAGAAACAACAAATAATAACTTGACTATTGGTTGATCATTTGGTATCAGAAGTGGCTTATATGACAGACGAAGGCCTCTAGAATACGCTTATTTTACCGAAATAAAATATGATCATGACGTTATTTTTTTATTATTTAATTTGGACAGTAAGGTCTGACTTGCTTAGACAAAGTCTTGTCACTTAACAGAAATACTGTACAGTATACAATATAAAGTCCTGGTGCAGTGGAAAAAGAATTAATATTGTGTTTGAGTCATCTCTGCAATGACTCAAATAACTTATTAATTAAAGTCATCTGGAATGGCAAAGAAAGCTATAAGCTATTTATCAAGATTCTTTGAGATGCCTCCTCCATCTTACCCCAGACGTGCTTAATAATGTTCATATCTGGTAACTGGGCTGGCCAATCCTGAGCACCTTGACCTTTTTTTGTCAGGTATCTATCTATCTATCTATCTATCTATCTATCTATCTATCTATCTATCTATCTATCTATCTATCTATCTATCTATCTATCTATCTATCTATCTATCTATCTATCTATCTATCTATCTATCTACACAGGCTCATTCTGAAAACGTAGTCCCGCGGCTATTTCTGGGGACCACAAATTATGTAGGCGGTGGTATGTATGGCTGCATTTCATTTATTTAAGGTAAGCGAACGCTGCGAGGTGGTGTGGCGCCGTTCCTTTCTGCGCTTGCCGGCTGCCCGCTTACCTCCGTGTTGGGGGGCTTTCCCGCTGCAACCAGTTTGTCCAGTTAGCTCGTTGTGTATGTCAGTGAACTTGTAGACGCAGAGAGAAGTCGACCACGCCGACCGGGTTCGAGTCCAGGGAAGAGCGGTTCCAGAAATCAGGTAAGACAAAAACAGAATCCAAAAAATAAAGCAAACGAGTGCATAAAAGGGGTTGAGAATACGGTGAAAATCCAAAAACGTGGTAAAAAAACAGACGAGGGCTTTTCTTTTTCTGGACGGCTTTTGTAAAAATCATCTGTTGGGTTTAGGGAAGTAAGTGGGTGGGCGGGCCAATCTGTAAAATTGTTTGGGTTTAGGGAAGGAGGAGGAGAGTGGGTCAGTCGATTGGCCGGTCACCCAGTCAATCATTCAGTCATTCATTTAGACGGACGGTCGGCCGGCAGCGGCCTCTGGTGGGTTTACGTGAGAACGGCTTGGGCACGCTCTCCAGAAACATCCGCGGGACTATGTTTTCAGAATGAGCCCGGGTTTTTTTCTTTCTTTCTATCTATCTATCTATCTATCTATCTATCTATCTATCTATCTATCTATCTATCTATCTATCTATCTATCTATCTATCTATCTATCTATCTATCTATCTATCCTTGTGTTTTGTAGACCAAAGAAGGTCTTGGAAAGTTGGAACATGAGGGTGAGTAATTAATAACTTAGTTTTAATATCAAAATACTGTTGCATATGTAAACATACTGAGTGAAAAGTCCCATACCTTGTACAAACAAGGCCGATGATGATTTGAGGTTTGTAGGAAGCAGTTCACATCTGATCTCCTGTACCGTCTGACTGAATGAAGAGTTGCTCAGGATTAACTCCCACACTGTCAGAGAGGACATGGAGTGATTGACTGTGGAGATGCTCTCAGATCTGGCCAGAGTACCATGCTCCACAGAAACGACGAGGATTGTGTCTTCACCCAACCGCCAATTCATGACGTCCCAGGGTGCATTGGTGCTGCAGTTAAAGCGGACCTCTCTGCCTCGCAACACACTGACGTTCCTAGGTTCTAGATGGATAAAAGAGGCTGCAGCTGTGAAGAGGAGAGACGCGACTGAATTCAGTTAGCTTCGGCACACATTCTTGGAATTTAGATATATGAATTTATGGCAAAAAACATTCACATAGACAAAGACTTAAATATGTGTCCGCGTTTTATTATTTCAAAATTATAACTTTTGTTTTCATTCAAATCAATATTTACTTGATTAAAATTAATATTTACTTGTTCTTATTAATATTAATATTTACTTTACTTATTAATTCAGAAAAGTGTGTATACACACACATATATATTTATACAACAGTTCTGTCTGGTTCTGGAATCTGATTGGCTGATAGCAGTGCGATATTCTGCCAGTAACATCAACCGTCCAGACCCTTAACCCTTCATCCTTGTGTATTACACAGCCCACATACAGCAATAAGCAGAGGACACTCTACAGTTTGACAAATATTGCAGCTGTTGGGCAACATAATGTACTTTTGAGGGTTTTTAGGTGAGAATGTAGTTGTTTAGATTGCCAACTATGCAGTTTATTTATAAGGATAGTGCCTATTTTAAAATATTTATAATTTCTGAGAGCCATTAGCTTGTCAAAGACGGTTGACCATGTTCATCCACAAGATGGCGACAGAGACCGCATAATAAGCCCTAAAACAGCGTAATTTCTAACTACAGCTGAGGAAATCATTATTCAACAGGTAAATGACTTTCTAAGTTGATCTCTCTTATTTGTATGTTGTAGTGCTGTATTTATACCATAGTAATATTGTGATCTCCTGATTGCAACAGAGAAATACTGGGAGATATCTCTGTAGACTGATTGCATTTCATGCCGTTCAGCATTATAGTCTTAAAATGTCAGCAAAATCTCCTGTTTTGTCTTCACTTTCGGCATTACACTAGAGAATTATTTAAACGGTTTCTGCTGTTTTGACGTCAGCTGCAGATGCGAATGAATGGTGGAAGAAAGTAGTTCCTCTTACAAAAGGGTTTTGAGACTCTCCGTGTTTGATTTTCTTTTTTATACACACAATTTTTTTTGTCAGACTGTTGTATAAACAAAATAACACACTCGAAGCAGTGCAATGTGGCTGTATATCATCACTGATGGAACTCTAAGGCACTCGGCCGCCGATATACAGTCACACCGCACTGCTACTTGTGTGATATTGCTCATACTGTAGTGCAATTTTGCATGGTGAAACATTCTATATTAGCATGATGTTTAAATAACTGCATTTATTATGGATTGGTCAATTACATAATTAAGGATTTTAAGAATTCATCTTTTTAGTCAATGTTATATAATGTTCAGATAAAAAGTGTAATTCTATTGGAATTGTATTGCAGCTGATTTAAGCTAATAATACAATCATATAAATGACATAGTAAAATTAAATATTTAATAAATTTTAAATAAAAATAGTTTTATAAATTGTTGCACTACATTTTAGATTGATGATTTAACAAAAAAAATTATGCATTTTTCTATATAAAGTTAATTAAAGAAAAAAAAATTAAATATGTGTGGAATCTACACACATTGCCATGGTTTTTTTTTTTGGGGGGGGGGGGGGGGGGGATGGGTTGCTAGAAAGTTTAAAAATCAGCATTTATTTAAAACATATTAAACTACGGGGCCTTTTTCTTTCAGCAGTGAGCGTTTTACCCAATGTTTAGGTGTGCACTGCTCTTTTCTAAAGTCAACAAAAAGGCAGTGTGATGTGCCTCGCAGTTTCAAAATTGAACAGTGCATTGGGTGTGATCAACTGCTTACAGTTTTGTTTCACTACGCTGAATGATTTCAGTTATTGCACAGTCGTGAAAAATCGCATCAAAACAAAACAGAAGGTTGGGATGAGATGTGTAAAACATTAGTCCTACACACAGGAGCAGTCTGAGGACAAAAATCTGACAAATCGTCACCTTAGAATCATAAGGTGCTATCTGACATATTGTCAAAATTGAGTTATTGACATATTCTTATTAAATGACAACTTATTTACATTATGGGATGCTTTTTTTAAAAGTTTTTTACATTTTAAGACTTTTTTTTAATGTTACACACATACTATATGGAATGCTACACACATGCTATATGGACGAAAAAACTTTGAAGCTCAATATCTCAAAATCATTCAGAACGCAGATAGAACCTTATAATTGCAAGGTGACGAACTGTCCGTAAATTCAACATCTAAACAGTGTCTTTATGTGTGGTCACTATAGTATGAGCCATGAGCAGAATTATTAACTACGGAGCATTGAATTATTAGAAAATAATGCACACCTACCATTTTGTGTGCCCGCCTCAGATTTTTAGTAACTCCTTAAATAAATGTCTTTTAAATGTCAAATAACAATTTTTGTCAGATTACCACATTTTTTTTGTTAGCAGTCATTTATTTACTTACTCCAAACTGTCTATGCTTTGTATGTTTTCAGCATTGATAAAAGCAAGTCAGCTTATTTATAATAGTTTATAAAAGATGATTTTTATTTCAGATGGATCATCTGAAACTGAATACTGGAGTAATCATTTTCCAAATTCACCTTTAAATCAGAGGAATGACAGTTTTGAATGTTGAAATAGACTCAAATAGAAACCACACTGTAAAAAAGTTCTTGTTAAATTTACTGTAAGTTACTGGCAACAATTATCCAGTAGTTGCTGTATTTCATAAAATTACTGTAATACTAATTACAATAGAATTACATTTACTGTAAAATGTAATGCTTCATTTTCTATTTATTTTTTATAATTTTCTATCATTAACAGTATGTTACTGTATATTTTTCAATGAATTCTGTTTACTTCACAAAATAATTTGTCCAAACAAAAAATAATAATAATAATATATAGTGTGTGTGGAGTTTTTCATTTGCGGTACTGTATTTAGATGGACAGTAACGGATTTTTTCCCAGAATTCATTTAAAAAATCTACAGTAACATACTGTTAACCATGTGCACAGTATGGAAATGTTGAAAATACATTATTATACTGTGTAAACAACAATATATACAGTAACACACTGTGCACAGCTTATACAGCAAGAAACTGTTGAGAAATGCAGTTTAATACTGTGAAAACAGCAGACATTTATTTTAAGATGAAATATTTCACAATATTATTGTATTTTTTATCAAATAAAAAGCTCTATCTATCTATCTATCTATCTATCTATCTATCTATCTATCTATCTATCTATCTATCTATCTATCTATCTATCTATCTATCTATCTATCTATCTATCTATCTATCTGTCTGTCTATCTATCTATCTATCTATCTATCTATCTATCTATCTATCTATCTATCTATCTATCTATCTATCCAATTACCATGAGAGCCTCAATTCACACAGTAGAGGATAACATACGCCACTAATATTCCATAATGCCACTTTAATCCTATACAGCTCATTTTGTTGGGAGCAAAGTCATGTAGTTTGCTTAGAGGCAGACTCACCTTGGATGACACACAGCTGGAGGATGTGGATGTGCATATTGTCAGAGATACAGTCAGGCCATTGTTCTGCTCAGCAAGGACACCGAAGAGGAATATGTGCAATTGCCACAAAATATAAAACTGTAGTGAGTATTAACCTTGTTCACAACATAAGCACAGTGAGTGGTGTAATTCCCAGTTGTACCTCAAACTATTATTTCATTTAATGAACAAATTAAAAAAATAAAATAAAATTATTTGAAATAAAATCACTTTTGATTTCAGCAAATGTCTGCTGAATAAAATGTACATTTGAATTAAAAACAGAATAGAAAGCACAGAAAATAAATACACCCACACATCTGAAGCATAGCATGGTTTTAAATATCTTTAATATTAAATAGCAATTTTTTTTTTCGATATTAATATCAAAATGAAACGTTTAATAACCCTTCAACTGCCTGCTCTACCAATGGTTGACCATGTTTTAAATAATGATTGTTAAAATCCTTTAGAGAATGACGGTTTTAAATGATGGTTTACAGCATTGTTGGTTCGCAAAGAAAATCAAACAAACATAATCCTGTTGCACTACTACACTTGATTGTGGTTTGTGGAAAGAAAACATGTTAAATGACAATCTGAAATATTTTATTGCATACTTCAAAAAATAAAGATGATCTAAGTATTTAAAAATGTTTTTTTTGAATATGTTTTAAAATATATTGGTCTTACAATTCATATTTTCAGATTTTTCATAGTATATGTATTAATTCCTGTACTTTTACCATAAACTGATATATCAACCATTTGGTAGAGGTTGATATTTTAAAAATTATGGAATGTGTTAAAACTAAATACATTGAGTGTGTTAACTAGCGACATTAGGAGTTAAAGGGCACCTATGGTAAAAAATCTACTTTTCAAGCTGTTTGGACAGACATATGTGCACGTATGGTGTGTAGACCATCATATTGGGGTGATATAAGCACACCCAGTGCTTTTTTTTTCAATTTAACAACATAAAAAACGGTGGACCAATTGGAGCTGTTTTCAAATCGACCGCAACTTTACGTAGGAGTGCGGTCCCCCCGCCCACCAATATTGATTGACAGGCGCGTCATCATATCCTCAGTTTGTTGATTCACGTTCGCTATTTTCAGCGTGAGTCGAAGCGATATCACTAAAGGAACACGCTAGCTCTATTTTTAGATGCAAGTCTCATTGGGCTCAACACAAGATCAATATTCTCCACATTATCGCTCTAATCGGAATTATTGGTTGTATCTTTAGGTAGGTTTGCAAACATGTGTACTTCTCATTGAGTCTACCTTATACTTCAGCCGTTTGCATTTCTCGCGATCCCAGAAGCTCCCTGTGATCTTAACTAGCATGCGTTTTAGAATTCTAAACATCGGTTTCTATCAGGGTACACTCAAGTCCACGGCTGGGCGCCGCGGACCGCTGCAGAAACCTATGTTTAGAATTCAAAAATGCGTGGCGCGACGATTCGGGACACTTCATGTCTCTGCCGCGCTACAGAGAGTGTCTGGTGTGCCGTGTCGCGGCTTCGAGCGGCGCATCCGGTGCCTCAGTCAAAGTTAATTCAGTGTGCGTGGTTATTAGTCTCGGTGTACAAGCTCGGCATTTGAAACTAGCACACAGTTGGCTGTAAAACTGTACAAAGACACAAATGATTTTGTACTCTCTGCTTGGTCTGTGTCAGAGTCGTACATGTACGACTGAATGGTGATCCCCTCTCTCCTTTTCCTTCTCTGAGTCTGTTGCAAACGCAGAGCGCGTGAGCTCATGGCCCCGCCCCCTTGTTACGTTGGCGGGAAGCCGAAACTAATTTACATGTGAAGCAACACACCCTTAAATCAGCGAACTGTGGACACGCCCCCAACATGACACTTTTTAACACATTATAATAAAAAATCTGAATTGTGTTTTAAACTGAACCTAAACTGGCACACTCAGAAGAACCATAATATTATTATTAAATCATAAAAAAGAGGTAAACTATGTGCCCTTTAAGAAATGCAATCCAAACATTTTTTTTCTTGGTGTGGTAGTTAAAGAGTTAAGCAGAAAATAATTCAAATTAAATTAAAAGGATTTCTAAAAGATCATGGAAATTAAGAATAAATAAATAACTATTAAAATTCAGAAATATATCAGCAGGAAATGTTTTTATGTCAGTACTATTTCACAATATTGATATTTATTAAATGTTTTGTTAAGCACATAAATGCAGCCGTGCACATATTTTCAAAATCATTCCTAAACAAAAATACTTAATATTTTTATGTTTATATGTTATATGTTGTGCTGTATAAAAAGTACTGTATGTTTTACATGTGTTTAAAGATGTGTTTGCATGTTTTTTTAAAAGAAAGGCCAATTCACGAAGTTGAAGGCTGCATTATTGAAATAATTGTTTTCTACAGCTTGTAATGTTATTTCTTGTGGAGAAAGTCTTATTTCTTTTAAGTTAATTGGAATAAACACAAACAAACTTTAAATATACATATATTTAAGGTTAATTTTATCAATACTTATCCCCTGAATATTTTTATTTCTTCAATTGTCTACAGAACAAACCACTGTTGAACAAACCCAAAGACTTGCCTGTCTAATTAACCTAGTTAATTCTTAATATTCATTCATTCATTCATTCATTTTCTTTTCAGCTTAATCCCTTTATTAATCTGGGGTCACCACAGCGGAATGAACTGCCACCTTATCCAGCATATGTTTTATGCAGCGCATGCCCTTCCATCTGCAACCCATAACTGGGAAACACCCATACACACTCCTTCACAACGGACAATTTAGCTTACCCAATTCGCCTAGCACATGTCTTTGGACTGTGGGGGAAACCGGACACCCAGAGAAAACCCCCAACATGGGGAGAACACGCAAACTCCACACAGAAATGCCAACTGACCAGCGACCTTCTTGCTGAGAGGCAATCGTGCTACCCACTGTGCCACTGCGATGCCACACAGTAAAAAGTGATTAGTTACTTAAAGCGAGTAAACCAATTGCCTTAAAACCAACAAGCTGACTTCACAAAGATAATTAAAGTAAACCCGTTGTAACTTGGAAGTGTTAAGTTGACTTCATTTTTATAATTAAGCTAATTGAACTCACTTTTTTAAAGTCAACTCATCCCTTTTTACAGCGTCAGACTATTTTAGCATGTCTGTTTTTAAATGACTACTGTAATTTTTACAATATCACGTATTTGGTGCTTCATTAAGTTTATAAAATCTACAATTATAGCCTGTATTGAATTAGAAAAAAGTGATTAGTTTACTTATATTAAAAAGTTCAATTAGCTTACTTATGAAAAAATTAAGTCAACTTAACAGTTCCAAGTTACAATGGCTTTACTTGCATTATTTTTGTGAAGTCGGCTTGTTGCTTTTAAGGCAATGGGCTAACTCGCTTTAAGTAACTAATCACTTTTTACAGTCTTATTAGTTATTAGAAACTATTAAAACTATTTAAAATATGTTGGAAATAAATCTGCTACTAAACAGCACTTCACTGTAAAAACTGTCTGGGATTGACACAAATCAATTACAGCTTTTCTTGTTTGCTTTGACCTGGTTAAAGAAACTAGGTTCCACTTCATTTTCATTATCACTATCCCAGCAGAGCAGAAGACATGTCTTGCAAATGTGTAAACTCTTTCATTAGGTTGACACATTTTCCCCAACATTTTTCAAAACAGCTAACATGGATGTCATTCAAGCAGTCCAAACTCCAATGTGTTAGCTGTGGAAACCGAACAGAAACCATCTATTCTTTACCATTAGAAACTACCAAGATTAGTATTCATGGTGTGGGGGTCAGTATGAGGGGGGGGGGGGAGTAATAATAATAATCAATAATTATTTTTCTGAAAGGGTGAAATTTAAACTGGTCATGTTCAAAACCATAAAGCTATGGTCACACTGAGCTTTGTGTGTGCGAAATTCTGTCGTGCGGCGCTACGAAAAAGGGCGGGATTAAACAAGATGATTAGACATTATAAAAGCGAGCGATTTGCTCCTTGTTTAAATTTCTGTCCAGAGAGGTCCTGTTTTGATCCTCGATTGGTCTCACGCAGTCAAGTGATGCGATTTCGCAGGTCAGAGTTCACCAAGCTTGAACTTTGCACCGCAGCAACCTGCGAAACAACGCATGACCCTGCGTTTCCGGTCTGACGCATTCGCGTGCGTCTGAATGGAAGTCTATGGGAGGAAAAGCCCAGTGTGACCGCAGCTTAAAGCTATGGTCACACCGGGCTTTGTGTGTGCGAAATTCTGTCGTGCGGCGCTGCGAAAATGGGCGGGATTAAACAAGATGATTAGACATTTAAAAAGCGAGCGATTGCTCCATGTTTTAAATTTCTGTCCAGAGAGGTCCTGTTTTGATCCTCGACGGGTCTCACGCAGTCAAATGATGCGATTTCGCAGGTCAGAGTTCACCAAGCTTGAACTTTGCACCGCAGCAACCTGCGAAACTTAACGCATGACCCCGCGTTTCCGGTCTGACGCATTCGCGTGCGTATGAATGGAAGTCTATGGAAGGAAAAGTCAAGTGTGACCGCACCTTAAGTCTCTAAAGATTTACTATGATCACTGCAGTAGGTAATTACACGGGATAACAAAAACAAAAAGACAACAGATATTGTTGCTTTAACTTATTTTAACAAGTTATTTAGGTTTCAACATTTTTTTATGTTAGACAAAGTTTAACTTAATATTTATAGTCAGTTTGATTGATGCAAGTTGAGATGACTCCAAAAGTTTAATTGATTCAACTACAAATTAACTGCTAACATTTTCCATTTTTTCAAATTCTACTGCTAACAAAGCTACCATATGCAGCTAATAAGCTCTAATTTATTACAACTCAAATGGTTTATCACTTACACTCACACTAAAATGTATTGCCCATCCCAACACAACTGCCCTCTGAATCCCAAATCCTACAGCTATGTTCTTACCTTAAGAAATCCAGGATGAGTTTTACAGTATTCCAGACTGAACAGAGATCACGATCTCCACAGTGAATTCAGTAGCAGTTTCTCAGGCTCTGTGGGATGTGGCCAAAACTAGCCAGTTAAATATTACTGAAAGCAAAACACTCTTTTTAGCCTTGAACTGACAACTGCAAATATTCGCCGCTGACTCATGGGCTGCGATGAATATTTTAGGGACGGCCTAGAATACAGTCTGAAATGCGCTGCTATTGTTAAGTGAAATGTGTGCGTGGGACAAACGTCCACAGCCTCGTCTTCCCCTCACCATCTCTAGGGGAATCTCTTTAAGGTCACGTCCTCTTTGTTGAATTGGCACCACCCCAGATGAACATTGCTGCTCTTTAAATACACACAATGTGCCAGGAATAGAACATAATGAATCCGACAGAGTTGTTAAAAGTCGCTCTTTAATGGTAAATAAGGGTATTTCCAACCATTCAATTCTGTCAACATACAAAGTGCATTACAACTGCCAACCGACCACAAGAAAAATGGCTTCCAGCAAGTATTGACGTCACATTTTCAGAGTGAAATCAGACACAATAGACTGAAAAAAGGCGGGAACTGTGACTAATGTTCTTTTACAGCATCAATGTCTAATTTTAACTTTAACTTGGAACCATATTGTGTAGTTTAATTTTGCGCCAGTCAACTTTTAGACACACCTGCTCAATCTTTAATACTATTTTCATTTTTCAGCATATAACGTCAGTTATGTAGAGACTGAAATATAAAAACGGTTTTGTTTTAGTCAAGTGCATCTGCTGAAAAAGTTCACATAGCTAGCTAAAACGAGCTACTAGCTTAGATTGTTTGCAACAGGCTCATGCTGATAACGTAGCCCTATAAACGTTTCTGGAGGTAACGAATTATGTAGCCAGAAGTCCGTTTGGCTGCATTTCATTTTTAAAATGAACGCTACTAGGTGGTACAACGCCGTTCTATTTCTCACTTACCAGCTGACCGCTTACCTCCACATAGACGGCTCTCCCACTGTTACCAGTTAGCTCGACATGTACGTCGGCAGACTTGAGACGCAGAGAAGTTGACCATGATGACGGGGTTTGAGTCGTTTGAAGAACGGTTCCAGAAAGTAAGACAAAAACAAAAGCCAAAAAATAAAATAAACATAAATAACAGGGTAAGAATGTGGTAAAATCTGAAAACGTGGTAAAAATCAGACGAGGGCTTTTCTTTTTCTGAGTTGCTTTTGAAAATTGTTGTTTAGGGAAGTGGGTGGGCAGGTCAATCAATACAATTAGTCGATCGGTCAGTCAGTCAAACAGTCAGTCGACAGCGGCCTCTGGTGTGTTTACGTGAGAAGAGCAGACGCGAATGGCACTCGCGAGAGAAATTTGAGATCTCAAAATGTGTACACAGCGGCCTCTGGTGGATACACGAAAAAAAAACTGCAGAAAATTTGGCACTCTCCAGAAAAGTATATAGAGGTACGTTTTCAGAATGTGCCTGAGATGGTTGTTTTTAACCATTTTAAAATACTTGCCTATCATTTCATAAACAAAAAGTTCATTCATTTTAAAGTGAAATCTCTTGAAGTTTCAGACTTTTACAGAACACAAACAGACACAAAGTTGGTTCTCGCTTAGCCTGATGTAATTCGGATCATTTCTCTTTTACCTTGCACAGTTTTATATTTCTAGTATTCAGGGACAATCGGATATCAAGTCCCTGCCTGTGTTAGCGTCTACAAAATGTGGCTAGCCAATGTGATTGAATGCACTGCCTTGAAAACAGCCTATCAATTTGTAGTTAATAGTCAAAATAATAATCCTATTCATTTGCTATGTAATTAGCATTTAGCATTTAGCAAAGGCCCCGTTTACACTGCCAGTTAAATGTGACCCAATTCCAAATTTTCCTCATATGTGACACAGATCCGATCTGTTCTATGACCGTGTAAATACGAAAAAAAAACATGCATTCAGATATTCAGAGATTGGTTTCAGACCTCCTTCATACATGGAAATAAATCAGATATAAATCGGATATGTGCAATTGAGACTATCATGTAAACAGGCAGATCAGATTTATTGAGGCATTCCGTTTTGTACGTCATTAAACTTGCGACAAATGTGGTACTTCACGGTTTTATGACGTAGAAGGAAGAGCGTGTGTGGAGACGCCGACACGTTAAACAACAACAACAGAGGAAACATGGAGGAGGAAAGTAGTCAGTGGTCGACGGCAGAAGTTACCTGCCTTCTTGCCCTGTGGGAAGATGAGTCACTCTCTCTGTGGGGAGGACACCATGTATAAACCATAGGCGCAAGCTGCGATGACGGCCCTTTCTCTCCTCATCCGCCTCAAAATCATTTTAAAGTTGGGGAACTTCGCATATTTCGCAGAGCTAAAAGAAAGACAATTTCTTCCATCTTGGCTAGTGTGGCGCAGATGCTAGAACCCGCCTTTATGCATGCAAGACGTCGTAAATTGTATAGCAAGTGTAAACACATGAATCGGATATGGGTCATAATTAAAAGAACATGTAAAAGGACAGGCAGATTTAGGCAACAAATCGGAATTGGGCATCAAAACCTGACAGTGTAAACGGCGCCAAAGTGTGTCCAAACTTTGACTGGTAGAGTATTTCACAATATAAGACACAGAGAGGTATTTGTAAGTGTTGTTTTCGGCACATTTGAGCGGTTTGGCACTATTTGGGATTCTACCGAACAAAGTCACACAATTTTAGTTAATCTTCTATATGTACAGTAAGAAAAAAAGACATCCCTTTAAATTCACTTGAACCTCGCCACTTAAGATGAAGCAACTCAAGCGTAAATAGGCATTTTGCAGACTCATCAGTAATGGGATAAGGCGCAGTTATCACGGGGGATTGAAGTTGGAGTGCTGAGTGCATATCCTCCGCTGCAGTGGTGTCACATTTGGCTTGGGTAAAGCTGAGGTGAAGGTATTTTTTAATTTTTTTGGTAATTTCTGATGGTTCCAGTGCAAGTGGGGTGTCACTTCAAGCTGAAATGCAAAAACACATCATCAGCGTGTGTGTACTGGGCTATGCATTCATAAAATAAAAACATCAAAGGTTAAACATTAGAATGATTTCCCTCCGCTTATGTGTCGTGCTTTTCATGGTCCCAAAAAACAACAAATAACAACAAAATAAATCTAACTTCAAATGAAAGTTCATACACTGTAAAAAAAAAACGTCAAATTTTTAGACAACTTCACTCAATTTAAATTGTGTCAACTGCAGAACTTTGTTTAAAAGTTAAGTCAACTCAAAAAAGCTGTGCAGCAAGTACGCTTACAATTTTAAGTTATTTTTTACAGTATAGTAATAGCCTCTTATTAAAAGCAACTAGCTTTGTTAATACACCAAACTTTAATACATTAAATAACACCTCATATGTTTAATCATCCACAATATATAAATGTATGTAATACATTTTGAACTACAGTTAATAAGCGAATGGAAAATATAAAACAAATGATTATACATCCTGCATATCCTGGACATACTCATTTCCAACTTACATACACTGTTAATCATTTCCTGTCAAATCTACGGTAACTTACTGGCAGCAGTTCACCAGTAACATACTGTAAATCAATTACAGCAAAAACACTGTATTTACATTTACAGCACCATTTATCTTGCTGTATATGTATTTACAGATTTTTATGCATATCTTTACTGTAAAATATGCAGTCATTTTGACAATGCAACTTTAAAATACAGTAACTTACTATACTAAATTGTACAAATTAGATTGTACGAATTCGTACAAATTAGCCACTAAATCAAAAAGTTATAAATTGCCGTGAGATTGTGTTGGAGCCACAGATTACTTTATGACAAGCTGCTGCTGTTTGAGGGGGTATCTCTGTGTGTGTGTCCATACGCATCACTGCTTGAATTGACTCCGAAATGATTAGTGTTTTTTTTTTCTGAATTTATTAATTAATACGCATCACGACTCATATATGAAGTTTTCAGATATGAATACGATAAAACGCATACGAAAAATGAAAAATGTCGGTGTGCAAAGACCTTTAACAATAGGTGTATAAAAACTATAAGTTACAATAAGTATAAGTAAAACAAGCGAGAATATAGACTGAGAGACGTGCCATTGTTGATCTTAAACAATCATGTCAAATCGGTGAGCATACAAAACAACTGCTGTACAATGTCCTGAATTGGTCACGTCACCAGAAATACATCATCATTTTCAAAAACTGAATTTTTACACTCCACATTATGACACGAAAACAGCTTTTTCAGATTGATCCTCTTTGGAGAGTGTTTTCAAAAACACTGTCTCTGTGCTCAGACAAAAAAGTATTAGTGTCAACATGACTTTAAAGTCTGTGTGAACCAGAAGTTGCTGAGACTTTTTGTTATGTTCCATGTTAGTTTCGTGTATTTATTTTCCTCACCCTCCTCTCTCCGCTTCTCACTCCACTCTTAGGGCGTACTCACACTATGCTATCCGAACCGTGCCCAGGCCCGTTTCCCAGATCGTTTGAGAAGTGTATGGAGAGAGATTAGACTCAATAATAATTCACGCAAAAGACACGATGTACACATGCGTAGCCAAATTCACGTACGTAAAATATTTATTTATACTTACAAAAACAATTCACATGCACAAAATAAAAATACATTTTCATAAAATACGTTTCACAAATGCAAAACACCATTTGCAAATATATAAGAGTGTACAAAAAGTTTTGAATGTTTAAAATTCACGAGTTCATCCTGAATGAGAATGTGCAAATCCTCTCTCACGTACGACTCACCCTGAATACGAGTGTGTGCATTTTGAGACTTTCCTGTCAGCACACACCTCCCACGTGAGTCACTCGTGCCCTGTAGCCAATAAGATGCGAGCTTACTGTTCAACCAATCACAACTCCCTGAGAACTCCCGGGAATGACCGAAGCGCTTCACTGTGCGCACCATTTGCGCAGTCTGACTGAATTAACGGAGATGATCCTCTAAGAAGAATACTCCTCTATTTAGCATGGCAGGTGAAGAGCGGGATGCGCTCTAACACAAGCACTTTTCTATTGAGTTACTGAAAATACACTCAGATTCTACTATAAAAAGCGTATACACAAACTAGTAGGAAACAGTATTGACTTACAGGAGTATCCGCCATGTTGGTTAGAGGAACAGACTGCACAAAAGGAGCGCAGAGTGGTTGACATCGAGTACAGCTCTCATCTGATTGGCTAAGAGGTACGAGTTGCCTGTTTCTGGCAGGAAAGTCTCAAAAATGCACACACTCGTATTCAGGGTGAGTCGTACGTGAGAGAGGATTTGCACATTCTCATTCAGGATGAACTCGTGAATTTTAAACATTCAAAACTTTTTGTACACTCTTATATATTTGCAAATGGTGTTTTGCATTTGTCAAACGTATTTTATGAAAATGTATTTTTATTTTGTGCATGTGAATTGTTTTTGAAAGTATAAATAAATATTTTACGTACGTGAATTTGGCTACGCATGTGTACATCGTGTCTTTTGCGTGAATTATTATTGAATCTAATCTCTCTCCATAGAAGTGTGAGTGCTCTAAATTGGGCTCCGGTTGGAAGAGGTGTGCCAGAGCGCAGTTCACTTGGGCTTTGGCGTAGTACGCTTGTAGTGTAAGTGCAAAGCGCGCCTGAGCCCGAAACTGATGAAGAGATGTGACTTTTAAGAGAGTGTTTCACATAGATTAATTAATCATTCTTATTGTTCAATGAACGCAAACTATCGTGGTTTATTAAAGACGCAAACCCCCCACTGCACCACAGCTGCACCTTCAGCAATTCCTGCAGTACGAAGACTTTATGGCTGTTTATGAGTATCAAAAGTGGCTGATCTGTTCGGTGAAATATTTGACTGCGCGTCACTGCATCGATGACGTAGGCATGCCCAGGCCTGAATGTAATGTAAGTGCGGGCCGTCGGGGGAGACGGGAGGGGGGACAAGCGTGCTTTGGTCTGGTTCAAGGCAACTGTACACAACGTAAGTACGCCCTTAGGTTTCTTATTGGTTCAGTTATGACAGTGCCAGTTCCACCAATCCACAGGCGAGCCACGAGGCTTTAAAGATCTGACAAATCAGTGTGTGGTGTATGCTCTGCCCCGGCATACCTTTGTGCTCCACGCTTTCATGTTTTTGGCATGCTTAGGCTATTTGGTGATTTATTATCCCAGTTTTACTGTGGTAATTCGAGTTTACTTGTTAAATTTCGTATGCTTTAAATAAATGCTTTGATGGTTGTTGTGTGATTCTAAACTGAGCCTTATGATATTTTTGTTAGGTTTTGTTTTAGTTTAGTGCAGTGGTGCTCAACCCTGTTCCTGGAGATCGACCTTCCAGCAAAGTTCAGCTTCAACCCTGATCAAACACACCTGAATCAATTGATTAGGACCTGAACAGCACTGCACTTGATAATTACAGGCAGGTGTGTTTGATATGGGTTGCAACTGAAATATGCAGGAAGGTCGATCTCTAGGAACAGGGTTGGTCACCCCTGGTTTAAGCTGCGGTCACACTGGGCTTTTCCTCCCATAGACTTCCATTCATACGCACGCGAATGCATCAGACCGGAAACGCGGGGTCATGCGTTAAGTTTTGCAGTTCGCTGTGGTGCAAAGTTCAAGCTTGGTGAACTCTGACCTGCGAAATCGCATCAGTTGACTGCGTGAGACCAATCAAGGATCAAAACATGACCTCTCTGGACAGAAATTTAAAACATGGAGCAATCACTGGCTTTTTTAAATGTCTAATCACCTTGTTTAATCCTGCTCCTTTTCGCAGCGTTTTCTCACTGTTTTCATTTAAAGAGAATATTGTAAATATTTATTTCTTTTTTGTTTCTCATTATTATTGTTACATCTTTTGTTTAAACCATTGAGTAAAAAGCTTGAATTCAGAATCGATTCCTGCCTCATCCTTGATCTGTCGCACACATTACATTTGTCTCACCTAAATGTTACAGCATCCCTTTTAAACATCTTTTATTTCATTATGTTGATGTATCTCCAACTGAAATGGAATAGTGAGCAGGGGACAGGGATTTCTTTTTGCTCATTATCGCAAACTAACGGTAAGAGGGGCGTTTAAGAATATTGTGGCTTAAGTCATCAAACTAACGTAAACAGAAAAGCCACTCCAAACATAGAAGCAAATGGTCAGACTTTGATTAAAGATTACCAAAACAAAGATTCCTTTCAGTGGAGTAACTGTTCACCTGAAGAATAAATGTGCGCTGGCAAAATAAACATTGTAAATTTAGATTTTTAAAGTCCACGTGAATCAGAAGTTCCTCCAGACTATTCAGTATGAAGACGAATTTGCAAATGATATGGAATACTGAATATTGGGCAGGGTTTTATTTTTGCTCTTCCTCTCATCTTTCACTCGCAGCAAACTAACGGTTTTGGAGTTTTGGCTAAGCATATTTCACCCAATCCTTCAGACTGACATCAAGTAAATGGTCAGACTTTAGCTGCGTCCCAAATCGCATACTTATGCACTATTCTACGCCATTTTGTAGAATAAATAGTTTAATAAGTGTGTTCACACTAAAAAAACTCTAAAAATAACAAGTGCACTTTAACTACCCAGATGATGCGCTCATTCAGCCGGTAAAATGAAGTGTGTAATGATGGACATTTCACGCACTCAACGACCGCAGATTTGCTCACATAGCGGAAGGGGCGGAGCTATCGGGCGCACATGTTGGATAACTTAATTTATTTTGGATGGTGAAAGCAAAATTCTCCTACGAGAGTGATTATAGCGCCTCCCGATGGCGAATGCAGTTATACTCATAGGTATTATTTGATAGTTTGGTCATTTATTTCACTGATTTGGCAACCGCCAAACGTCATCAGGGAAACGGTTTGAATTTCCGCTTAGTAAAAAACCATGTTGTTCCATTTGGGACAACACTACATACACATACTATGCTGTTGAGTTTGTAAGTGCATAAGTACATAGTGCATGAGTGTATAGTGTGCTATTTGAGACGCAGCTATAGATTATAGATTACCAAAACGAGCTGTTTTTTTCAGTGGATTAACTGGCTTGGAAAAGTTATTCACCTTAAGACAATGTGCACTTGCAAAATAGCATTTTAAATTTAGATTTCATGTGAACTTTAATACTTAATATGGCCTCATAGATTCTTCCCCATTTTTCCTGCAATTTTATTTATAATCTTCCTTTCTGGACCATGACCTGACTAATCTTATGTAAAACCAGTAAACCAGATTTGCACAAATATAGCAATGTATAGAATGTGACCGTTTAGAAAGATGGGTGTATTAATTTATGCTTGGCACTGTAGATCAATTTACTCACTGACAGCATTCTCATGTAAAAAATAACACAGTGGAAATTAAAAAATAGCCCTCAACCTACAACGTCCCAATATTACATATATACTGAAGCACATTATAAAAGACCTAAATTAGATGTTTCAAAAAGAACAATCATCAAAATGACAGAAATGTTTCAGTTATTGGTGTTAATCTGCACCTGGTGGTAAATCCCAGTTTTCTCTGATTTGCAAGGTCACTGAAACCTGTTCACAGCAGTTTGTCCAGGCCAAAAGAATGACACTTTCAGTCACAGCAAGAGAAGTCGGTCTTTATAAAATCTGTGACTTCTAGAATGTTTCTTTAGATCTTTACAACTTCACTAACTGCTCAATCCCGCCAAAAGACTAGTTATCCCCTGTGGCTGTAGATGTGTTCAGTCATTCAACGCAAGGACCAGCACATTTCCTCCTAATTTTTGACTGTGGTAACCTTCAGAAACACTGTTGTAGATGTTAAACTTCACTTTCTTTGTGCTACAATCATTGCTGTTTTTAATTTTAATTTAATTTAGTTTTGCACAAATGTATTTGTTGTTGTGGTTTTTGTTTTGTTTCTATTACCCTGTGTTAATGCACATTTTGAAGCATCAGCTGAGAATCGAGTAAGGGAAGCATTGCATTTTGAATAAAAATTCCTTAATTTACAGGTTTTTGGTTTTGGACTGGCGAAAAAGGGTTAAAGTAAATAATGGGAGATGGAAACGCATTTCCCAACTGTTGGTTACTAGGTTACCAATACTATAGTCAGCTGCTCTAACAACAGCTAAACACAGCTAATTTTGAGAAGATTCACATCAGATTACCATGAAAAATAGACTACAGACACAGCTAAAATTCCATGAATTTTTTTTTAACTATTTCTTTTGACCACTGTATATTATATAGCATATTTCGTCTGTAAGATAATTTAGTTAAATTTTAATGTTTTGTTAATCAGATGTTTTTATAAAAATCAGAGTGTGACAGTAGCAGTGTTCTCTCATATGTATCTACAGTTGCAATTATAGTTATTCAACTCCCTTTTAATTTTTTTTCCTTTTTTAAATATTTCGCAAATGATGTTTAACAGAGCAAGGAAATTTTCACAGTATGTCTGATAATATTTTTTCTTCTGGAGAAAGTCTTATTTGTTTTATTTCGGCTAGAATAAAAGCAGTATTTAATTTTTTAAACACCATTTTAAGGTCAAAATTATTAGCCCCTTTAAGCTATATATTGTTGTTTGACAGTCTACCGAACAAACCATCGTTATACAATAACTTGCCTAATTACCCTAACCTGCCTAGTTAACCTAATTAACCTAGTTAAGCCTTTAAATGTCACTTAGAGCTGTACAGAAGTGTCTTGAAAAATATCTAGTCAAATATTATTTACTGCCATCATGCCAAAGATAAAATAAATCAGTTATTAGAGATGAGTTATTAAAACAATTATGTTCAGAAATGTGTTGAAAAAAATCTTTATCCATTATATTTATTTTAAAAAAATAAACAGGGAGGCTAATTATTCAGGCAGTTGAATAACAATGATTGTAAACTGTATATGTTTCCTATGAAATCCTGAAACAGAATACAACATGTATCAACACTTTTGACACACGAATTGACATGAAGCTCTTGATTTATTAAACGAACATCATTTAATAGCGGGTTAGATGTGAAAAAGACTCACTGTGGAACAACAAATCATGCCTGACATTCAAATGCTGATCAATACATTCATTTTCTGACCTATAAAAAGTAGAGAAAAAAACAATAAATAAATACTGGGACTGACAGTGGCAGAAATATGGATCAAATTAAAGATTTCACAAGTCTAAGAGAGCTCTCAAATTGGTCAGAATGAAATATTGCTTCCCAAAATCAGTCAAAATTTACAACCCTGTGCTCTTGAGATGGTTTTGAAATTAAAATGATTTTTGTAGTTTTCCAACTGTTGTGTTATTGCCTCTGGGGATACGGTTTGCTTGTTTCCACATCACATGGACTATTTATCAAAACAGTACAATTCGTATTAAATTAATACTTTAACAATAATATCATTTAATATTAAATATTTCATATTAAATGTATTAAATATTAAATTAAATATGCTAAACCTTTGCCATGTTTGTGCATTTATCAATGATTCGGTCTGTTTGCCTGTAATCCCTATGAAACAATCAAATGTCCTTGATTGACCAGGCTGGCCAATTTCTATTTTTTTTCCTAGCATATATTATCCTACAGCGCCACCAAGTGTCAAAGAAGTATGTATTACCTGTGTTTGCGAAAATCCAGATCAAAAATCCTCAGCTTCAGAACACTAGTCTTCCTGTGAATGACAACAATCACACAGTTAATAGCATATTCTTTCTAAATATGCCATAAATGCTTGCAGTATAGTGGTCTGGCTATTATTTATAATTCATCATTGCATCCTGTCTTTTAGTTTTAAGTGATAAAAGTCTGTTATAACAATATAAAAAGTATGATTGGTCAACCTGAAAAGTCCAGATATTTCAGTCATTTAGATATTGTTAGCTTTAGCATATGGAATCAGACAAATGCTACATGGATTTATTTGGAAGCATTTTCTGCAATATGCACATTGTGTTGTTTTCAGTGTTACACTGTAAAATACAATGTTAAATGATTTATTTTTAATATAAAATGTAATTGTGTACTCATATATTTGTATCTTTTGTCACAGTCTTGGACGTGAAAGATTAGTAACAACATTGGCTTTGATGCATTGTTTGGTTTTGCGCAACATCAGATTTAATATTGTTCTACCTCATTTAGCGTTCGTGGCAGTTTTTGCCCAATTGACTTGCATTATAACAACAATTTCTGATTGGAGAGCCATGACACTATATAATCATGCATTCTTGAATGTTGGTGCTTTTTCCTGTTGGGAAGAGGCACAATTTGTAATGTTTACTGTTGATCAGCACCATTAACCAGTTCAGGCCTGAGAAAGAAAAATAAAAAACAAACTTTCTGGCTTTTATATGGATTCTGTGGAGTATAACAGCAAATTATAGATGCATGCAGAAATACACTTGCTATGTTTATTTTTTTACTCCATGTAGTTCTGAGAGCTGAGCTGCTAACTTTGATTTTCTCAGACTTATCAAGGTAAGTGTGCCAAGATCCCTCTTACACTCACACACACACACACACTCACACACACACACACACACACACACACACACACACACATTATACTCCAAATAAAAGACAGAAACTAAGCTGTTTTTGCACGGCAACTGATGTTCAACCATAAAAATTACAAAGTGTGTCTCTTCCCAACAGGGAAAACCACAAGCTATCAAGAAAGCATCCTTATAGGGTGTCATGGCTTTGCGATCAAACTTGTCCAGTCTATTGTTGAGTTTTTCAAAAATGTCATAGCATTTTCCAAAAAAATGTGTCAAAATAAGATTTGTCATCAAAAATTATTCAATAGGGTATATGCCGAAGCATGCTAATAGGACTTTTAATTTGTCAGTAACCTGGGTTAATCGTTTCCGGTGAATTGCATGCCAATGAAAAATCGGCGCGTTTAAGGTCTGTTTTCTTTAAAAATCAGCGATCTCCACTGGCTGAGTGATATCCGATATAAGGTGGGTCTCAGATTGTACAAGAAGCACTGCATTAAATTATTTTTCCCGTCATGTCTTTATAATATGAGCATTTATTTTACCCCAGTATATTCAATGGAGCTTCTGCACTAGCCTGCCAATTCTGACGGGCGCTTGCGAGCAAACGTCTTTTTGTCTCGTTTTACGCTTGAGCAACTAAATGAATGCCAAAGTCTGTTTAACTGATTGTATAATGGAACCATATAAAATGGAAAAAAACACACAATAACAGGTCGCCGGAAGTTTAACAGTATGGGAAAAACACTAGCTCGGCATATACCCTATTGTCTGAAACACAGAGAAAGTTGTAGCCAAATTTAGACTCAACAGCACCCAATAGTGGATGAAAACGTCACATAACATAAGGTTAAAACTTCTTTAAAATTCTCGCTTAAAAACAGTCAGACACAATGCTAGAAAACAGGAAAAGACGTCACAACAGTTTTTTCAACTCCACACACAAGTCACTGCATTTTGTTTCCATCTGAACATCAACCATGCCATCCTGAAGGAGTCAATTTCCTGTTTATTCGATACAATATTTTCAAATCAATGTGTAATACTGCATGCTGATGGTCTTGCTCAATATCTGGAAAAACATTCTCAACTTCATGTTTACATTAGTCAAGTAAATCTTTTGGTGTACTTTCAACAATCCTTTTCCTCCATCCTGGTCCTTCAAACAAAACAGTCATGCCAAAATTCCATAAAATGACCACACAACAAAAAAACTGAAACCCCAACATTATTTAGCCATCTGGGTATCTGATGACAATGTCAGTTGACAATTTACAATTAATTTTTCCTTGACTTAAAGGACTAATTTAACCATTGTAGGTTCACTTGATGCTACATCTTCTCACAGCATGTAAATACCCACCAGGTGTGATGACTGTCTGAAATCTGCCTAGAATCACAACTGTAGATGGTGCTCATAAAGCACACCTTAGGCCCGAAACACCACGCGGACAGTCAGCCATTGGGCTTTGTCTGTCCCTTGGCCAGGCTAGATGGTTTGGTGTGTTCCAGACTTAGCCTATTGTCGGGTTAAAGTCAGAGCTCATTGGCTCGATTCAGTGTTTAGAATCGGTGTCTGATGCTGGCTAAAGAGAGAGCTCAGATTGTTTTTCAGCATTGAATCAGAGCGTGAGTGTGACAGTGAAGTGATGTAACAAGTAAACAATTCAAGCCAAAATGAGTCACAAAGAGGCCAATATTTTTGCAAATGATATGGATTGTTAGATTATCAAACATATTTGCACGAGCGAATCCCTCGGTTAGGAGTGACAATTACTGTGATAATGGTATTAAACGCTGCCTTCTTTACACTTTGTCTGTTCGCATCGGACGTTCACAAACAGACCACTGCCCCCTAGCGGAGTGGAAAGCACATCCTCTTGTGCAGGCACAGAACATGGTTCTTGTTTCAGTCAGCTTTTATCCATTTGGTGTGTTCATGTACAACACAGTTGGGTTTCATAGGTGCTAGTTATTTGGCGTCAGTTTGGTGTATCCCAACCCTTAGGGGCAGTTGTGGTCTAATGGTTAGGGAGTCTGATTTGTAATGCAAAAGTTTGCAGGTTCTGTTTCTGGTCCTGGCATGAAATAAAGATGGGGGATTGAATGAATTGTACTCTCCCATCTTTGATACCTCTGAACAATGCATACCCTTACTTGCATATTTTGCAAGGTACACCCCTTATTGCCTAATTTGCAACCAGCAATTGGAACCCGGTGCTGGAAGCAATAGCTGCTCACTACTCTATGTGTGTGTGTGCGCACAGAGCATACTAATTCTCACTAATAACTTGTGTGTGCAATTGGATGGGTCAAATGTATTCGAGAATTGGTAAAACCATACTTGACTTCAATGATAATCTACTTGGTTGTGTATTAAGAGACTGTAGGAAAACTCACTCATGTCTTCACAGACATATTCAACACTTAATTAAACCAGGCTATTTTCTCCACATGCTTCCAAGCCACTGCCATCATTCCAGCTCTGATGAAGCCATCACCCTCCAGCTTCAATGACTACTGTCTCATTGCACTCACTCTCATCCTCATGAAGTGCTTCAAACATGTGTCATGCAACACATCGTGTGTTCTCCTCACTACCCTGGACCCCTTCCAGTTTGCCTATCGGTCTAAGCGCTCGACCGATGATGCCATCGCCACTGCCCTCCTCTTAGGCCTTAAACATCTACACAATAAATACTCTTATGTCAGAATGCTGTTCATAGACTTCAGTTCAGCAACTATCAACATAATCCCCATTAGCTCATGAAAATTGGCCCAACTGACGGTCAATACCTTGCTGTGTAACTAGCTGCTGGACTTCCTGACCACAGACAGTGCGGGTCGACAACAACATATCCAGCACGATCACTCTGAACACAGGGGCTCCTCAGGGATGTGTGCTGAGCACCCTCTGCTTCACTTTGCTGACCCACCACTGCACACCATTACACAACTCTAACCTCTTTATTAAGTTTGCGGACGACACAACTGTTGTGAAGTCTCATAAGCCAAAAAGATGAGACACACTTCAGAAGCCAGGTGAGTTTTCCCAGACCTTTTCTCTTCTTTTAATTTCAGGAGAATAAAAGACTGCACATACTTGCCCAGTTTATGCACAATGCCTTGCCCAGGCAATAAATGCTGCACTAGCCACTGGCATAAGTCTGAGCAGCTGTTTGTCTATAATGGTGGTTGAACAAGGGTGCAGCTGTTACTAATAAGATTATTTCAATTCAGTGGATATTTCAGCAGTTTATAAGGTGTACAGATTTACTTTGCTTCTGGTCATTTGTGTTCGCTTTACTACCTTTTCCAAAACACTGTTTAGATAGATTAGGCGTGTTGTCAGGCAGGCTAGGGCTCTCCCCACATTTTACAAACTGATTTTCTAACCCCTGGCTTCACAATTTTTTCTGCTAGGGTACCCCGTCGGTTTCATCTTTCATCAGAATTACCCACTTGCTTCTAGTAATATGGTACGGTGGTATAACTATGTCACCCTAGCATCAGTTACTGAATGAGCATCAAGCAAACCTATGAAAGGTAATGTCTTGATAACCTTAGAACCCTGTTGTATAGAGTAAGATACAAGCCAGATTCCTCAGTTCCCTCCTTTGCATCGTTCATTGGAAATCTGAGAGGGTGATGGCATGAGCACATCCTCTTGAGTCACATGACACTACAAGTGCCATCAGCACATAAACTTGTATGGTTTTATGAGCTTCTGACAATCATCACATCTAGAGGGTGCTTCCATAGCTTCAGCTACTTTCTGTCATGTCAACTCTGGGAGAGATTTAGTATATGGCAATGTTTATGCGTTTGGTCTTGGTGGCATAGATCTGCTATGCTGCTGCTGCTTTGATTATTATCGCAAAGCAAATATTGGGACTTACTACTCCCAGTATTTCCACAGACATTCCTTCAGAAAACTTGATATATATGTAACCCCACAGCTGATCTAATTGCAGCTGGGGTGGAGGAGGATCTCTAAAATCTCGCTGCAACAAAACAGCGTAGACAGACACTGAGCATTTAAAATGATTCAGGAAAGTTTGTATGAAACTTTGTATGATGCGGAGTTTCAATCAGGAAAACAAGGTTACTTATGTAACAGAGTTTTTCCTAAATATATTACACATATCTGGGGTCTGATTTATGAAATTTGGGTAAAAACGTTCTAAAAGTGAATGTACACCAGAATACATTTTAATTTATTAATGATTATGGCTCATATGATTATTTAAAAGGGGGAAATTAGGTCAATTGTTAAGTTAAATATGTTTGCTTAGAGTTTAGCTGCGCACATTCTCCCATTAAGTTTGGTTTTTGCAACTTTTGGGTGGGAAATGGCATATGCACATTTCCACTCCTGTTTTATGCATACACCACTTTTATAAATGAGACCCCAGATGACTACATAGCAAAACAATCTTGTACAACATAGTAACAAAGTTATAAAACAATGTTCATAAACTTCATAAACAGTCTGATTAAACAAACACTAAAAATAAATATGTCTTTACCGAACACACTAAGCCAGCATTTACCAATTTAAGGTGTTCAATAAAAAAGTATGTTATTTTATGGTATTTGTTTGATCAAGTTAAAGCTGGTGTAAGCAATGTTACTTGTCCTGCTGATTTCAACTCTTATCACATATGTTGATGGATTTGTTTATTTATTTTAAGGAAATTAGTCAAATAAATACTTCATAGAAATCTGAGGGCACTCTTAAAAATAACGGTTCTAAATGAAATGTCATAGAAAAATAACCTTTGGTTCGTCTCAGTCAGTCTTTCAACATTACACCAGGGACTGACGATTTGGGGCATTTTAGTTAGGCAACTTTATATCCAGATTCTACTTATAAATTGTCATTGGACCTTTCTGAAACAAATTCAGAGTGATAGAGGAATCCCACATTCTCATAAGATCTCTGTTCCCAATGTCCTGGTTACTGTCATAATCCACAGTCCCCGAAGGGATGAACAGAGACGTTGTGTCTGCTGACACATTGGGAATGTCTATGGAAATCACCACAGCAGTTGGACCTGCCACGCATTTGGTGAGATGTTTGCCATGCATAGTATGAGCGCACAAGCGTCACCAAAGGCACAACCTTCCAATGACCTCAGACCCTTAATTACCAGAATATGGAAATATCTAGAATTCAAAGAGTTATAAGAGTCTTTTACCCAGCTAACATTACACTATTGATTTTATAGATATGACTGTATGTTGGGAAAGCGCACCAGGGGAAGGGGAAGGGTGCTGAAGAAGCCACCTGCTACCCAAATGAGATGACCTGGTGACAATTTAAGCATATGGCCTAGCCCTATCCAGGGAGAGCACTACAATGAGTAAGATGGTGAGCTGGTGCAAACAAATTGCAATGGGCGGTTTCAGGAGAAGCTAACAGGATGACCTGGGCTTCTCTGAAGCGTTTCCATTTCAGCTGGACCACACCGAGTGGGGTCTCCATTCTCCTGGGAACGTAAGCTGCCATGAGAGCTCACCCGGGATATGAATGGTATGCTCCAATTTCAACCAAGTGTGATTCCAGCAGAGCAGATAGCAAGCCTGACACATATGGTGGAACTGTATACTGCCAATACAGTTCCTATATACTACCTTAGCCATGCTGTCTGTCTTGACCAATACGTGTTTCTATTTCAGCACAGACGGTGCCGGAGAGTGAGAAACACTGCCAACAGCTTCAAGCAATTGATATGCCAATGCAATTGGTGTCTAGTCCGCAAACCTTGCAAAACTCAAGGCGACGATTAAGCCCCCCAACCTCCCCCCACCCCACCCCACCCCATGCAGTCAGGGCATGAGCTGTTCATGAGCACTGCATTGACATGCTAGACCCCAGGACATGTGATGCAGTACCTGTGCCCATCACCCGGAGATAAGAACCAGCACATCCAGAAAAGCATGGTCAGAACACCTTGGAAAAAACATGTTGCCTGACTGTGCTGCTTTCTTAGAGAAATCTGCTCTTTTTTTGGACTGCTCTTTTAGATGTACCCAGTGAAACTCTAAGGGACAGGAGAATCACCCAGGTTGACCGCCACTTTCTGCATTGTCAACCGTACTGGAGACATGAAGCTGGATCTCTCCGGATTCAGCTCAGCAGAAGATTATGTCTCTTCAGTTGTCTGAGGCTTCTAAGTCTGGCTTGCTCTCCTTCAGGTGAAAACTATATACTCAGCTGATTATAGTGTTTTGCCAATTCATATGCGTTCATTGGCTTGTTTTATTACTCTTCAGATTGGCTCGTTTTATTACTCTTCCCAATGTGTCAGTAGACACAACATTGAAGTTCCCAATCTGAAGGTAAACTAGGGTTACATGCAAATTAGAGAAGTTACCTAAAGCACCTTTCTTGAAAAGTTCTTAAAAAAATTTCTTAGTATGAAGAAAATAAGAAGAATATAAGTCTATAAAACCTTTTGCTCAAAGGAAATGTTTCATTTCTTGTTTGAGGTTCTTTATGGAATATCAATGGCAATAAACTCTTATTTTAAAGAGTGAATACTCAGCTCTGATATAGACAGCTGGTGTGGGCTAAAAGCAAACAAAAAAGGCAAAAAACTGTGACCTTACAAAAAAACGTTGTGTGATTCCTTGGGACAGTTATTTTCTTGACCCTTTGTTGAATAGCTGTGTAAAACTAAGTTAAAAATGTGTAAAGTTGATCACTTGCAGCAGCTTTAAGAACTGAAACAACAGTGAGAAACATAAACGAGCAAATCAGTGACACCATTATAAAAAGGTAAAAATTAGATACGACTATCTGGACCAGTGGATCTCAACAACTGACTCCAGGACAAATTCTGAAGCCTAAATCTGAACCTAAACCCACATACTGTTCCACAATTGTTGCTGACTCTTATGCTATAATGACAAATCTGATAATTTTCACTTTAATAAAGAATGAATTAATGTACCGTAAAACACATGAGTATATAAATAAAACTTTTGCCACTTATTTTGTGGTTTATGGTTGTTGTTTTTTACCCACAGACAGCAACAACAGACAGAATATTATTGTATTATATATTTTATATTATTATTACATGAATAATACATTTATAATCATTTATAATATTTATACAACATAGAAATTCTTCTTATTATTGTGATTCCATTGTCCATAAGGTTTGATTTTTCCTTCTACAGTGAGCAATACTTCCCCCTTTGAAAGTGTGCTGACGCCCCCTTGTGGGCCCTGGGAGCCTAGTTGAGAACCACTGATCTAGCCAGTCTTCAGATTACAAACATAACTGATGGCATGCAATGGTGTCCCTGTCCTCCAGCGAACAAAACATGCTGAAACAAGCTGAAATGTTCAATAGTACCTCTGATGGGTGTTCCTCTTCCTCCTGTACATGAAGGAATTCAAATAGAAAACGGCATCAGTGTATTTGAGTAAGAGAAGCTACTGGAGGAGGAAAAGGTTATGATGCACTCAAACAGAAGTAAAGTAATGATAGAAAAGGACAGAAAGTGGAAGAGAGTTTAAATGAATATGTATGTGTGTTTCCACAATAAAGAAAGGAAAAGAAAAGGTCCATGATTTCTGCTCCTGTAACATAAGTGAGATGTGGAATGACTTGGATGGAAGAAAAGAAGGAGAGATGCAGAAAATTAAAAAAATAAGGAACGAGAGAGCAGATGATGATCATGGGGAGACGTTCACAGCAACTAAATGTGGACAGAAGGTGTTGTGAGCTTGTGTATGCCACATATAGGATGTTCTACTGCAGCATTTCTTAATCCCGGTCCTTGTACCCTAATGATCTGCAAAATTTGCATACTCTTTTATTTAAAGAGCCCCTATTATGGGTTTTTGAAAATGACCTTTCATGCCGTGTGTAACACAGCCCTAAGTGAACAAAAACATCCAGCTGAGGTTTAACTCTTAAGGGGCCCGGTGTATCAATCTATTGACCCTAAAGAAGTAGACTCAAAGTCGTTTCGTGATTCACCAGAACCATTCGCCATCCATTTTGATCTTTAGCCGTTTCATTGTGATGTCCGAACAAAACATAGCCCCACTCACTTGTTGCACATACAGACCCAAGACAGCTTGAACCCTAAACTCCTTGAAAACTTGAAGTGTGACATAATATACAATAATTATTGGTAACACTTTAGAATAACTATCCATTATAACTAGTTAATAGATCATTAATAAACTGTTAGTTAATGAGTTATAAATGACTTGTTAAATAAAAGTTAACTGTTTGTTAATTATTTATAACTGTGCCTTATAGATAGCCAATAGATCACTTACAAGCTGTTAGTTAGCAAGTTATAAATGACTTGTTAACTGTATTTTAATAATTTATAACTATACCTAACAAATTACTAATAGATTATGAACAAGATGTTAGTAAATTACTTAGTAAAGACTTGTTAAGAATCAGTTAATAGTTTATATATGTTATTGGGATGTTATTCTAAAGTTGCAACTATTCTTCATTTATTGACTGTTAGTAAATCAGGAATAGTTGCAACTAGAATAACGTCCCAATAACATACTTAAGCTAATAACTAACACTTAACTAATATATTAACGCACACTTTACAGATCAGTTGTTCATAGTTTATTTACCATCTAATAACATCGGTGAAACTTTGAAGAACTTTTTTAATAAAAGATTTTTTTATTTATTTTGATTTCATGTTTAGCATGAAATCAAAATAAGTGCCATGCGATGGCTCGGTATATGTGTTTCTATACATTAAACACAATGTTCAACATTTCATCTGTGGAGTTTCTTTGATAAAATACAGCACACAGAAAAGCCTATGAGTGGAACAAGGTAAAGGTACAAAAGTTTTATATTTTAAATATCACATCAAATTTCTGTAGCTTGAACTTGTTTCATCCATTTGCTGTTCTACAAAGTTTCACTGGTATTAGTAGATGGTTAACAAACAATAAACAACTGATCTGTTAAGTGTGAGTTAATATATTAATTAAGTGTTAGTTATTAGCTTAAGTATGTTATTGGGACGTTATTCTAAAGTTGCAACTATTCCTGATTTACTAACAGTTAATAAATAAAGAATAGTAGCAACTTTAGAATAACATCCCAATAACATATATAAAACTATTAACTGATTCTTAACAAGTCTTTACTAAGTAATTTACTAACGTCTTGTTCATAATCTATTAGTAATTTGTTAGGTATAGTTATAAATTATTAAAATACAGTTAACAAGTCATTTATAACTTGCTAACTAACAGCTTGTAAGTGATCTATTGGCTATCTATAAGGCACAGTTATAAATAATTAACAAACTATTAACTTTTATTTAACAAGTCATTTATAACTCATTAACTAACAGTTTATTAATGATCTATTAACTAGTTATAATGGATAGTTATTCTAAAGTGTTACCAATAATGATCAAACAATTAAATACCTAAAGAAAAAAAAATTCACATATCACATAAACTAAAATGTCACTTGAATGAAACATATAGGCTCCTCCAAACTGAAATCATGGTGGAATAGCCTATGGAGTCCACTTTGCAGGGCACTTATTGTTGAATTAGAACAAACATCTGAAGTGAAAAGAGAAATATATAGGTATAAATGTGCAGAGCTGTGGAGCATGAGGACCGGGATTGAGAAACGCTGATCTAATGGTTAGTGCACATGCTTTGACACACTGAGTAGAGTTTATGTGTGTGATCAGATCTTTGTACAACACACACTGGAGCATTTTGGAGACATTTTTAAGAAGCTGATCATTTGCTGAAAATGTGTTTTCAGTGTCTATCCAACACTAGTAACATAGTCAGAAATAATAATGCATTTAAGTATTTTGTGCTAATTGAAAGTGTTGTTGTTGTTGCAATGTGTTTATGTTAACAGTAGTTTTCTTTTACCTTGAAATTCTCATCATTTGACTGCAATTGATGACGGTTTACAATTAATTATGCTGTGTATGTAGAGCCAAAGTGTTTTTTTTTCTCATTACACTGTAAAAGAATCTGTAAATTAACATTTACCCTTGGCTTGGGCTTCATATGTGATTTCATTTATTAAAATTTTCAAATTGATTTTTTTATGACCTTGATGAGTTTTAAAATCTGATGTTGTTGACATTTGTAGTAGCTTGAAAAACATTTTACAAGAATAAATACATACGATGATCTAAATTCCGAGAATAATATAAAAAGTATGGTCAGTTTTCAAATTTGTGTCCCACAATACACAAATATGAATCACAGTAAGGTTAAGATGCTTTCACACTTGGTTCGAATGCCTGGTCTGAACCCAAGTTTGATTCTACCCCCTTGGCTGGTTTGTGTTCACACAGTCTTTTTTCCTTCTGAACTCCGGTACACTTGCGTCATCAAGCTGCTGTTTTGTGTACAGCTGTTGCTAGGCGACGGCCACAAAAGCAAAGTGCCAAAATGGAAAGACGTACACATATCACCATTATTCTGCTTTACTAAATCTTTTGGTTTTGTTATCAAAACCAAAATACAGAGAGCCACTTGCATCTATCTGCTTCAAAAAATATTAAAACCGTTCAAAACATCACGCAATGTCTGCAGAAGTCATTTTTGGTGGAGACAAGAAGACATTATCACTGTTTGCACTAGGTCAGTTGCACTTGTTGCCAAGGTAGGGGATACACAGACAAGCACACACGAATGAACGTTATAAAACTAAACGTTTGTTGTACAGTTGGCTGGTTTTTTTCCGTTATTTGGTACAATTGCATTCATACCAGAGGTGAACCATACCAGAGTTCAAGCGAACTGTACTCCAGACCATCTCTTTCAGGCGGACTCGCGTACGGTTCACGAGTGCACACCTAAGTTAAGAAGACAACGTTCTCACTAGCAAAACGTACCGTACTCTGACGTCAAACAAACCTGGGTGCGGACCAAAAGTTCTAGGGCCCTATCATTCATCGGGCGCAATAAGGCGCAATTTTCAGACCAGCGAAACCTTAGTTTTCCCATTTTCTGCCACATTGTTTAAATAGCAGGTCTAAAAAAGGCTTCAGTCTGGAAAAGAGGTGTGTTATGGCGCATTGTGGCATGTTGCTATTTTGAGGAACTAAAATAGGCTGTGCAATAGACCAGCTGAAAGCAGGTCTAAAGTCCAGTGCACAGCGCGTTAGTTCTGCACCTCTCTTACACATTGCTTAATACACACAGGATGTACAGCAACACACAAATATCTTCACAAATGAAAAAGAATTTTAAAAATGTTTACTTTCTACATAAATATAAAAACCACTGCCTCCATGCCTTCTTCATGTCAGGGGGCTTGTTTCAGTTTATTTACAACTTGCTTTTGTAAAATGTTATTATTATCATTAGTAATATTTATTATATTATATATCCACCTGTCAGGTTTTGGACCATATGGGGCATAGGACGTGTGTTTGGATAAAACTCAGTCGTTTGACCACACTTCGTTATTATTGTTCATTTAATCATTTGCTGTAAATTAGAACTGAATTTAGAAATAGTTTTGAAACAAATCTTTGCGCTTAAACTAAATTAATTATGTAGACTTATGGATGTCTTCAGCAGAGTGTACAACACGGTGTACAGTACTGTTTCCTTATCCAGGAAAGAGAGAAAGAGAAACAAAAGTAAAGGCTGAATGGAGGAGGCTCGTTCTTTATCCTCACGCTGCAGATGCACTGTTTTTCTCGCTAGGGACGCATTTAGTTTTTCCATTTACAAAGTCTGCCATGTAAATAGCAATTGGGCCATGGAGTGACAAAACTGACTCTTAAAGGGAATGGGAGATGTGACTGATTGGTTTATTCTCAAAACACACCCACGACTCATTAAGAGAATAAGCTCAACCCTGTTAGACCATGCGCCATTGTGCAAAGCGTATTTTTTCCGTCCTTAAAATAGCAAAAGTGGATCCAGACATGCCCTTAATGCTTTCGCGCCCTGCACTTTAAACTTTGATCCTAGATCGTTAAAATATAGCCCCTAGTGTGAAAGCACTCTTAAGCTTGCATAAGCTTATTTTCTGACGCTTCTTGTGTTCAGTAAGGTGCATATTTTTGGTCACAAAATCAGTAAATATTGTAAAATATTATTAAAATTTTAAATCACTGTATCCTATTTAATACATATAATGCATTAACCTGTGAATTTTCAGCTACAGTTTTTAATGTCTTGTGATTATTCAGAAATCATTCTAACATTGTCAGATTTGATGATTATGAAACATTTAACAGCACAATTGTGCTGCTTATATTTTTTATATGTTAGTATATAAATTATAAATTAGTGCTACATCTATTTAAGATTCTTTTGGCTTTTTTTTTAGATCCATGTTTACTTACTAATTAACAGAAATATAAATTTAATGAATGTATGTGGGTTTGAATGTACAGTATATTAAATTTGGTCCAAGACATGTTAAAGTGCAAGTGAACAGATTTTAGCAAAACAGGCTCATTGGAAATACAAAATCCCCACAAAAAATGTTCGACTGTAGTTTCGAGGTAAATGAGCGATATGGGGGACCGTAGAACACCAACAACTTTTGATACTTTTCACACTATCGATATTCACAGGGCCATTATCAAGGATGGGCAGTATTTATGATACACATTACATATTTGAAATACAAAATAGTATTTTTGCAATTTGTATTTGATGGGGATAATGAAAATGTCTCAATATTTTGTATCAAAATACATTACTGTCATGTATTTTTTTCATTTTTAAATACTGTAAAATATTTTGTAAGAAGTCTACATGATGAACATCATGTATATGCACCCTCTGATTGGTACTTTGGACATTATTAACTCCTAAAAATATAACTGAAACAATATATATAAAATATTTTGGAGAAAGAGTTTACTGTACAAATAATAGTAGTTTTGGATGGATTGCTGAGCCAAATGTTTGTCTTTTAAAACAAGCAAAAAATAAGGCCCTACAGTGGCAATCCTACAATACTTATTCGGCTGTTTTAAATGGCAGTAGTTGAACAGCAGTTATAGTTGCAATGTATTGTAAACCAAGAGGAAAGATGTATGCCT
The DNA here is from genome assembly GCF_903798145.1 of Danio aesculapii. Classification (NCBI taxonomy): domain Eukaryota; kingdom Metazoa; phylum Chordata; class Actinopteri; order Cypriniformes; family Danionidae; genus Danio; species Danio aesculapii. The sequence goes on from NC_079449.1 coordinate 42,140,133, forward strand.
AAAGATGTCAGAGTAACACAACAAATAAAACACCATGTTTAATAATCTCCTAAAAACTGACAGGTTATACAGCAGGAGCAGGATATAGTATATAAAGAGTTTATTTGCAAAATAGATAACAATTTTTTGAAGTTTTCAGAAATTATGTTTTTACATTGAGTATTAAAGAGGTAGTTTAATGGTTAAGGGACTGATGTTATGCTTCCTATTTAAAAGTATTTGTAGTATTTTTAAAATACGAAAATACAGTATTTTATTTTTATACATGTTGTACTGTGTTTTGTAGTTTATTGTAATAAGCTTAAACTTAAGGTATTGGTATTTTATGTATCTTTGCCTAACCAATTTTCCTTAACAAATAAAGGTTTATTTTATGCAGTTCGTTGCACAACACCAAATAAATACCACAAAACTACTTGACACGATTTGTATATGATTTGTCTATGATTTGTAATCAGCAATGTTTGCCTCAGCTATCTTTCTCTATATGAACAATTTTTCTGGCTTGGTCAGTTTGCTTGGTAGCTCACATTGTACAATGCAGAACGCTCGAGTTTGAGTCTGGTGAAGCACGGTAGAAGATATAACATCAATCAAAGTAAAACTATATGGTTGCAGTGCATATTTTTTGTTGTTTTGTTTTAGAAACACTATTGGTTGGGTTTAAGGAAGTGGTTTACTGGTCTACAAGTATCTGAAAACGCACAACTAAATGTACCCCAAGTAACAAATTTCAGATTTATAAAAATGTGGACAGCACCCTCTAGTGGATTTTGTCATCTAAAATGTGCAGCAACAATACCTGGAGCATGTATTTTACATTTCACAAAAATGTATGCATGTATTACCAATGAGCCTGGGTTGAATTTTAAACAGAGGTAGAGGAAGAGAGAAAGAAAATTCAAACATGTATAATCTACCTCAAGCTCTCGAAGTTCTTCTTCCTCCTAGAGAAGAGAACAGATTGTATATCAGATGAGAAGATTATGAGTACTGCAGCTGAAAAGAGGGAATGAGAGAAACATGCAACTGGAGAAACAGACGGGGAGAGAAGGAAAAGACTGGCAGATGGCAGCTAAAGGAGAGAAGTGAAATGAGAGGTTAAAAGGAAGAATGAAGGAGGAAAATCAGTGGTGAAATAAGGGGAGAAAACCCAAATCACAAATACATGTTAGATAGGAATCTTTGGTCATCTAAACCAAGTTACCTCAGACACCAACTCATCTTCTGCCTAGAAAAAAAAAACAGGAGGGAGAAAGAAAGAAGGGATAGAAAAGGGAGCTTTAACACGCCAAATTAAAACAAAGAAGTAGAAATGACAGAACTAAATTCGTACTTTCCAGTTTGTGAGCAAGAAGTCGATTTCATTCAACCTATTGATCTGATTACATTCAGTACTAATACTGGATTACAACAATTGTTCAGCTCAGTTTGTGTTTTTTTTATTATAAACAGCATACTTAAGTAATGTTTATTATTAATATTTATTTATTTATTTAATGTATTGCAGGAATGAGAGCCATGTACAGGGTAAGTCAGAATTATTAGCCCCCCATTGAATTCATTCATTCCTTCATTTTCTTTTCAGCTTAGTTCCCTTTATTAATCTGGGGTCACCCCAGCGGAATGAACTGCCAACATATTCAACATATGTTTTTACGCAGCAGATGCCCTCCAGCACAACCCATCTCTGAGAAACACCCATATTCACTCACACTCATACACTACAGACAAATTTAGCCTTCAAATTCCACTTGTACCGCATGTCTTTGGAAATGTGGGGGAAACCGGAGCTCCCGGAAGAAGAACCCACACGAACGCAGGGAAGGAACATGCAAACTCCACACTGAAACTGACCCAGCCAAGGCTCGAACCAAGTGACCTTCTTGCTGTGAGGCGACAGCACTACCTGCTGTGCCACTGGTCACACCCCCCCCCCCCCCTCCTCTTAATTTTTTGTTCTATTTTTTAATTTTTTAAGATCCATTTTATAGGTCAAAACTATTAGCCTTTAAGCTAATTTTTCCCCCCGATAGTCTACAGAAACAAACTATCATATTAAAATAACCTTGCACTAATTACCCTCACCTGCCTAGTTAACCTAATTAACCTCGTTAAGCCTTTAAAATGTCACTTAAAGCTGTATAGAAGGTCTTGAAAATATGTAGTCAAACATTATTTACTTTATCATGGCAAAGATAAAAACAAATTAGTTATTAGAAATGAGTTATTAAAACTATTATGTTTAGAAATTTGTTGAGAAAATCTTCTCTCCATTAAAAAGAAATTGGGGCAAAAATAAACAGGGGGGCTAATAATTCAGGGGGGCTGATAATTCTAACTTCAACTGTTATATAAGGCAAAGATTAATCACATCCAATTTAAAAGTTTGTCTTGTCATGAGACATGTGTGTGTTTTATATACATTTTTTATGTACTGTATATGTAATACAAACACAAACATAAAAAAATTCTTGCAATTGTAGTGCAAAATTGGATGTTTTGAATGATTAAACCTAACACTGAGGATAGTAAACTCCAGCTGTTATTCCAATGACTTAATCTAACACATACGTTACTTTATTTGATGTAATTTTGTCAAATTGATCAAGTCAGATTAAATTGCATTACCTTGAATGCAATCAGTTTATTGAAATGTTCTCACATAAATAACAAAACTTCTATTATTTGAAAAAAATTCAAATTCTCAATTCAATTTCTCAATTCATTCTTTCTGAAAAAAAAAAAAAAAAAAGATCAGTAATAACCAGTTCCAAAACAACATTAGATTTTTGATGAAATGTGTTTTTCATTTTGATGGAGAACATCTCAGGCGAGGCTTTAAGAAACCTCCATGACACCTGTAAAGAAAAGGATGAAGGAAAACAAAACAAGTGCAAAATCCAATGCAAATGATTCACGAGAGGCTGTGGAGAGCAAATGAGAGGCACTCATACAGTGCATCCGGAAAGTATTCATAGCGCTTCACTTTTTCCACATTTTTTTATGTTACAGCCTTTTTCCAAAGTGGATTAAATGAATTTATTTCCTCAAAATTCTACACACAATACCTCATAATGACAATGTGAAATAAAAAAGATTTTTTGAAATCGTTGCAAATTTATTAAAAATAAAAAACCTGAAAAATCACATGTAAAGAAGTATTCACAGCCTTTGTCGTGAAGCTCTAAATTGACCTCAGGTACATTCTGTTCCCACTGATAATTCTTGAGATGTTTCAACAGCGTAATTGGAGTTCACCTGTGGTAAATTCAGATGATTGGATGATTTGAAAAGGCATACACCTGTCTATATAAGGTCCCAGGGTTGACAGTGCATGTCAAAGCACAAACCAAGCATGAAGACAAAGGAATTGTCTGTAGACCTCCGAGACAGGATTGTCTCGAGGCACAAGGCTGGGGAAGATTACAGAAAAATTTCTGCTGCTCTGAAAGTTCCAGTGAGTATGGTAGTTCCAGGCTGTATGGTAGAGTGGCCAGATGGAAGCCAATCCTTAGTAAAGGGCACATAGCAGCCCACCTGGAATTTGCCAAAAGCTGATCTCCATGGTGGTGGTAGCATCATGCTGTGTGGATGTTTTTCAGGGAAAGATGAATGCAGCAATGTACGGAGACATCCTGAATGAAAACCTGCTTCAGAGTGCTCTTGACCTCAGACTGGTGCAACGGTTCATCTTCCAGCAGGACAATGACCCAAAGCACACCGCCAAAATATCAATGGAGTGGCTTCGCAACAACAATGTGAATGTCCTTGAGTGGTCCAGCCAGAGCCCAGACCTAAATCCTATTGAACATCTCTGGAGAGATCTGAAAATGGCTGTACACCATCACTTCCCATTCAACCTGATAGATCTTGAGAGGTACTGCAAAGAGGAATGGGCGAAAATTCCCAAAGACAGGTGTGCCAAGCTTGTGGCATCATATTCAAAAAGACTTGAGGCTGTAATTGCTGCCAAAGGTCCATCAACAAAGTATTGAGCAAAGGCTGTGAATACTTATATACATGTGCTTTTTCAGGGTTTTTATGGGGTATCGTGTGTAGAATTTTGAGAAAATAAATTAATTTAATCCATTTTGGAAAAAGGCTGTAACATAAAAAAAATTGTGGAAAAAGTGAAGCGCTATGAACACTTTCTGGATGCACTGTAGATGCAAAAATAAATTAAATTAAATCAATATTGTCAGTGAGAAAAGAAGGAATGTGAATGGGGAGAATACAAGAGTTACTGCAGATCTAGAATCAGTTTATTCTAGAACAAAAATCACCAGATGATTGTCCTCCACCTGAAACAACTGAAGTGTGAACAGGAGCGTTTGTTAATTACCGTTTTACTGTATGTTAATCTGTGAATAAAAAAACTGAGTATGCAGGTTTTATTGTTGTTGCAAGAACCAGATGTAAATAATTGTCAAGTCATCGTTGGACAAACTATGTCAAGCTCAACACAAACTAACAATCTGTCAATTATTTTATAGATAAGCAGAAAGAGAGAATAACTTCCAACGTATAGACAGTGCTCTAAAGATATTTGTAACTCCACAATCTTATACACATATTTGATTGTAGTCGTTTTGTACACATTTGTAAGAGCAAAATTTTCACTTATTATTTCAAAAAGAATAATTTGAACCACAAACACACCACAAAATGCTTCTTTTATAAAAATGATGTAAATGTCAGTCTTACCTTGTCTTCTTCTCCTTCTTCCTGTTAATCACAGAAAAAGTAACATTAATAGAGAATAATGCATTAAAAAATAATATCCTAATTTTACAGAAAATAGCTGTATTTTTTACATTCGTTTTTGATATTTTAAATTATATTCAATACTCTGTAAAATTACCAATGTTGTCCGCAAACTGCATACCAACCCCTTTAATGTAAATTAAAAAGCCCCTAATATGGGTTTTTGAAAATGACCTTCCATGTAATGTGTAACACAGCACTAAGTGAAGTGAAATAACCAGCTATCCAAGGCTTAAATCTGAAAGTGCACCATATTTAAAACTGTTGACTTATCTATAAAAAGTCGACTGGTTCGAATGAATCGGCAATGTAACGAGTCTTTAGCCGTGTTGGCATGATGTCGATACAGAACTCAAGCCCCACCCATTTGTTACGCATGCAGACCCAGGAAAATTGAACCCCCTGGCCCCTCCCACAAACACTGTCGAAAGAAAAAGAGGAAGACAAACACTGTAGCAGATCCCGGTTGAATCATGTCACGAAGACGCTGTGCTCTGAAGCGTGAGGGAAGGTTAGTGTTATTTTCTCCACCCAAAGATGAGGCTGTGAAGAGTTGGTTGAAGTTTATTTTAGCAAAAATACCTCAGCATTATAACCCCAGCCTTGTGCTGTGTTCATGTCATTTTTCTGACAAGTGCTTCAGCAATCTACATGCTTATAATGGGGAATTCATCGGCTGTTGGTTAAAGGAAGGATCAGAAAAGACTATATTGGACTTTGTCAGAGCTTGACAGGAACTATATCAGTACACAGTTCATGGATCAGTTTCTTCCTCCATTTCACAAGTAACTTAACTGTGATTAAAATGGTTGCCTCCTTGTTTTCTCTAGCTTGCAAATTATGTATGTAATTGTGTTTTGTTACTTGTAACCGCTCCACATCCGGTTAACTCTTTATATTCTCGTATCGCGTCTAAACCACGTTGAAAACGCGCCGCCTGTCGCTTTGTTTACGGATTTAAATGGATTTGTGAGCTCGCGTTCCACTGCCGTTTGTCATTGCTATGGCCACCATCAGCTGTTCCTACACACGCACAGCAGTCAAGTTTCAAAACAGTTCAGGTTTTGCCACTGTATGGATTAATATTGAATGTGTATCATTGTTTTTATTTATGGTTAAGAATAGAGCAATATGCTGGTGTTTAACTGAATTGCTTTACTGCACTCCTGCATTGGGCTCACGCATATACTCTGCACTCTGACTACTTCTACAATATTGATAAGCCATGGTGGGCATTTCTCTCTGTCTCACGCTGAACGCAGTCGAAAAAAATTCACAACAGACTGGGTCATGTGACCAATCAGGGCAGATAAGCATCGTGCCAAGTAGTGGTTTGGGAACAAATGATTCGCTGAACAAATCATAGTCATTGGGATAATTAGGTAAAAATAAATGCATGTTATAAGACAATGAAAGGGTTTTTTGACCTTGCAGGCATATCAGACCGTTGTTGGAGACCCCCAAAACCAAAATATGACCCTTTTAAATGCATAATATGGGCTCTTTTAGGACTATATACCATTAATGAGAAATTCCAGTCATTTTTTTACAGAAAATGTACTGTATTATTTTAATGATACTTTTCTTTATCTTAAATTACATATCAATCTATATAAAATACCAAACAATTACCAAATTATAATCAATGTTTATGTCCATACTGAAATAAATCTTAAAATAAAACTTATTTGTATGTGTATTTCTCCAATAAACAATGTATTTCCACATTAAAATGTACTTTTCACTGAAGCAGTGTTACATTTAGGTAGATAATTAAGTGATTAATTAAATAATTGTTGAGCATAACCTGCTGTTAACAAGCAAAATCACTGAGGAGAAACACAAAACTACAACTCCACAAAGTCACAGCCAGTCACTTCATTCACTTAGATAAATCAGCCGAATTAAAACACATGAAATATCTCAAAATCTCAGCAGAGAATCATTAAACAAGTCCACAACACCAGCTTCACTTATTACCAGCCTGTTTGACTTTATTTCTGTCAGACGTCTACAGAAGTTCTTATAGATTTAATGAAAATACTGGTTTTGCTGGAGGTCACCATTGTGGAGGACTTTGATTCTTCATTTTGCATGTTCATTTATCATTGTCTGTTGTACGTGTGTGCTATAGCGAGACAAATGATCAGATAAGGTGACCAAATAATGGTGTCTCAGTAATTCATTTTGCCAGTGATTTATTCTCAGATAATGTAGTAAACTGGTGGTTCTATAGAAAGAAACCCAGTAGAGCTATGAAAACAAACTCAGACACACTCAAAACACTAATGCATTAAGAATCAGCCTATCAAGAGATGGGCTTAAAGAAGGTGACGAATTTATGGCTGCAGTACATGCTGGGAGCCACCAACACAATCTCACGGCAATTCGTAACTTTTTTTTTAGTGGCTAATTCGTACGATCTAATTCGTACAATTTAGTACGATTTGCTCATCCTCCAATGACGGTTGGGTTTAGGGGCGGGGTTAGGTGCCACGCCTCCTTTTTAAAATCATACCATTTCGTACGACTGAACTCGTACGAATTCGTACGAATTAGCCACTAAACTGACAAAACGTAAAATACTTACGTTTTCTCGTGAGATCAGGCTGGAGCCACGGCTCAGTTATTGATGTTTCCAATACTGCAGCATGAAGCATGTCACCATTGTTGAGACACATTCTTGATTCTTCTTTTCATTTAGTTATTTCTGTTTGATATTGTCACTTAATTATCAGTGTTTGATCTTAGTAATTGAGGGGAAATATCTTAATTAATACTGTGTTTGGAAAACTTTTGTGCTGTCAGTTTATTGATGATTTTGGATAGTAATGGTCTAGAAAATAAAAGTGTTTCTTTGCAGAACTGCATTACATTATTAAACTTGTTTGAAATAAAACAAATAAGACTTTCTCTGGAAGAAAAATATGGGAAATACTGTAAAAAAATTATTTGCTGTCTTAAACATAATTTGGGAAACATTTGTAAAAAAAGAAAAGAAAAATAAAAATCAAAGGACAGCTAATCATTTTGACTTTTACTTTACATAATTAGCAACACATACTCATTAAAAGTATGTGCTTCAGCATACATTTTTGTGAAACTGCAATACCCTACTTCAACATTCTTTAGCAGAATGAGTGGCACAGCCGACACAAACTCAAGATTATTAATAATCCCACAACTGGATTATTAGTCTGAAATTTTTGAAAGCCGAATCTGTATCGGGCAGGCAGTAATATAAATAAATAAGTGAATAAATAAACAAATAAATACAAGGATGGACCAAATCCATCACAAGTTAAGTCATTCTGGCTCTGGGCCTGAGTTCCACAAAAGAGATAAAAGAGATACTGCAAAATCAAGTTTAAACTACATGGTCACAATCCACTTTTCTTGCGTTTGCTTTTGAAAACATTATTTTGTTGGGTTTAGGTCAGTGATTCTCTGGTTTAGGTGATCTGTACATTAAGACTCACCTGCTGTACAACTGAAAAGTACAACAAAAACATATCCTAATGCCGAGATCAGACTCGATTTTGACTCGCCGACAGGTTTTGTGAAATCGCAGACAAATGCCTGAAGTCATTCATGTTAGTTACAATCACACAGTGTGAACTATCAAAGACGGGATATGAGGCATTCGCCAATGAGTTGCTGACACCGGTGAGATATTTGGCAAACTAAATATCTGGATCTGTCAACCATCCAAAATCATCCCTTGTAAAGGTGCTTTCACATCTGTAGTTCGGTTCATTTGGTCTGGACCAAGGGCAACAAGTGATACATATATTATGCCAAGTTGCCACCTGTGCGCTAGTTCAAAGTTTCAAGTATGTATACCGAGGCTACTACGCACGCACACCGGATTAACTATAGCAGCGGCCGTTCCCATATCCTGTATTTTCCGCTTGCAGGTTTTATTTCTAATGTAAGATTAAATGACAATATGCTCACACAAGCGGAGCAACGCGTTTGTGTCTTTCCGGGCGCACGCTTTAAAAAACATCTCACGGTGAGAGTCGTGCGTGCCCTTCAGTGCAATGTAAACAAAAGATATGTTAGACGATTTATTATTAAAATGACTATGTATGTATGAACGCAGATGGCAACAACAGTTAATCTAAATAGCTTCTTACCTAATATAAAGCTTGAATTTACATTAGACGTGATATCCGTGAAACCATGATTATTTTTCAGACTGTATAATCGTACAACCAAAATCTATAATTGTTGCATCCCTAATTGTTATGCAGTTCATAACATAACATATAAATGTGTCTGAATGTAGAAAAAGCCTACTTCAGCAATGCACTGCTTTTGTTGTGCTCTGAAATACATTTGGATGTTTGTAAAAAAAAAATCAATTGGACAATGCAGTGATATTATGTTGTTTTAAAATACAATATATTAACATTTTAATGTAGAAAAAGCCAACGTGGGTGTCTTTATGAGCACAAATACAGCATATGGGCTCTTATATGTAGTTGTGTCATCACTCATATAGCAAGTCATATCTCTCTGGCCCTTCGTTGAATTGAATAGGCCTGCTCTAGTGGATTTGCCATCTGAAACGTGCAGCAAAACCTACACAGAGCAACATATTTTTTTCATTTCACAAAAATTTAAGCTGTATTTCCAATGAACCTGGCTTGAGATTTGTATAAAAAGAAAAAGACTACCTGCTCTTCCTCCTCAGCTGGCTTTCTCTAACAAAAAGAAAGGGAAATATTAAAATGAGCAATTACACACGGCAGAAGCACATTTACTTAAACACAATACAATCCACACCAGTTGTCACACTGTCAACAGAAAGCCTAGCATGAATCCAACTACAAGAACGGAGATGGTAAAGGCGGATGTAGATGTTAATTTCAGGAGAGATTACGGGAGACCCTGAATAAAAAAAAAAACAATTGAGATGGTCAATGTGTGAAGCAAAAAATGTGATTAAATGGAGGAAGAATGAGCAGTTATGGGAAAACAAATGATGTTTAGGGGTTAAATAGAAGATTTTGATGGACAGTTACACTCTCTTCCTCTTCTTCAGCAGGTTCCTCCTCTTCCTCGTTCCTCATCTTGAGCGTCTGTCTCTGTGTTTTTGCTCTCTTCGTCGTCCTCCAGCTCTGCTGTGTGTGCATCTCCATTTTGCTCAGCCTCTTTGATTTCCTTTTTCTAAAAACACACACAACGCATCTCAGGACATTCAGAATTAAAATAGTTATGACACCACAGGAAGATACCAACATACGACACGGAGGATCCTGGGAAGTTTTTAAATGGAAGAAATGTTATGGAACTGGGTTTTTTTGTGGCTCACTGGTGGAAGAAAGGACAAAATGTGATAAGAAGGAAAAGAGGGTTTGTAATATTAGAGCATGAGAAAGACATATGAGAAGCTGCCATTATCAATCAGTTTGTAATGTTGAGACAGCCACAAAAGGACATTTCTATCTTTCAAGAGAAAACAGTAACACTTTAGTTTAAGTAATAATTCACACCATTTACTGCTGGATTATTACCTGCCGATTATTAATATATTAACTGTTTATTAGCACTTATAAACTATGATCTTATTTTCCATCCCTAATCTTAACATTACCTAAACAACAACTACCTTACTAACTAATTGGTAGTTGGAGCTAAATTGTAATGGTAAATAGTTGTAAATGTGTGAATTGTACATTATAAATAAAGTGTGACCAATAAAACATTTTTTTTTTAAATAAAGAAAAGGAAATAAAAACTTTTTAAATGAACATTAAGGTTTCAATAATTAGATTTGTAATTTCATAGCTGTAAATACAAAACATATGGTTACAAGTGAGGTTTATTAATAAACTAATTTCGGGGAGGATCACGTGCTTAGATTTATCACAGCCGGTCTCGTATTAAGCTAATCAGTATCATCCAATCATATGAGCCATAAGCTACTATAAATAACCACAGTTTTCAGTCCACTTTATCTTCGTTGGAAGAAACCCCCCTTCCTCCCCATTCTCCTCCTTCACCTTAGATCGGGCGGCACGGAGGCCCAGTGGTTAGCACCGTTAGCCCCACAGCAAGAACACTGCCAACCCTGGTCCTGCCAGGTCAGTAGGTGTTTCTGTGAGGAGTTTGTATGTTCTCCCCGTGTCCGCGTGGGTTTTCCCCGGGTTCTCCGGTTTCCTCTCACCATCCAAATATATACATCATGCATAACAATGAAACATTTGTCTAGCCCCCTTGCTTTTTTTTCCTCACAGTGTTCCCTTAGCTACTGCAGACGGGGAGTTCTGAGATCCACCGAGCTCAGGCTCCCCTCTCGCTCTGCAAACGGGAGGAAGCCCCGGGCTCGAGGATCTCTTGAGCTCGGGGCTCTCTCCCGGGACAGCATGCCAAACAAGCTATTGATGAATCATCAGCTAAGTGTGAACTCTTGAAGTACAATGCAATGGCAATCGTTTTATATAACTGGGAGAATAAAACATTTGTTAGGAGAAATTAAACAGGATTTCGACACTTTTTTGTATTAGAAACCGTTAGAAGAAGCATGCCTGACTCAGTGTTTCTTACACAATTCACACTACACAGGGTCAATAAACAAAGACAACATGCTTAATGTGAAAGATTTTTTCCCATGTTTATTTTCTGTACTTAGTTAAAAACATTGTCGTGCAAAAAATAGTGTCCATGTTCAGAATGGCATACTAACATTTGACATTGTGCTCCTTACCCTTTTTTTGTGTGTGGTTAACACTTACAACTTACAGAGGGTTTATTTGCTAACATTAGTTAACCAATTAAAATGCATTAATTATAATACTACCATATAATTTAATGAACAGGTAACATCAAACATTTTGTGACCCTGGACTACAAAATCCATCATAAGTCATTTTGGAGATTATTCATCATCTGAAAATATAAATAAATAAGTTTTTACATTTTGACGTAGGGTTTGACTACTTTGGTCTAGACACAACTATTTAAACAATCTAAATATTGAGGAAAATAAATCTTTAAAGTTGTAATTTTGTGGTCAAGAGTCATTTATTATATTACTTTAAAATCAAATGTTGTATCTGTTTAACAACAATCATTCACTTTGAACTAACATCAACAAAGAACATATTCATTTATTTATTTTCTTTTCGGCTTAGTCCCTTTATTAATAAGGGGGTCGACCCTATGGAATGAACCGCCAAGTTATCCAGTATATGTTTTACGCAGCGGATGCCCTTCCAGCTGCAACCCATCACTGGGAAACCCCCATACTCTCTCATTCACAACTCATACACAACGGAAAAATTCAGCATAGCCAATTCAACCTACACCGCATGTGGTTTGGACTTGTGGGGTAACCGGAGCACCCGGAGGATTTTTATTATTTGGGTGAAAAGGTCTTAAACTATGAGAGGTTTATCAAACAAAAGCATATGTCCAAAATCAAGGTTGTAATTAATATCTGTGGGAATGCACTGAGCAATTTTGCAAATGTAAGTTATACAGGACTTTTCGTCAATTGTTTAAACAGTTAACATACTGCCCGAATCAGTATGAGTCGTGTATACCAATCTCAACATAGCCTGGGTGTTAAGTTGTTGTGACGGACAGATGAAAAGAAACCTAGTTAAAAAAAAAAAAAAGCAGACGGAGAACAAACAAAAAAGTGCAGTGCGGACATGTGTCTGGAAGTGCACCGAAATAGTTTGGAAAAAAATGGAAGGTTTAAATTAAGTTAAATCAGTATTACTGTTGTGTCATCATCAGGATGCTCGTCTGTGACAGATCCATTCTGAAGCTTTTGTGGAATTTTCAGCTTGTTGTGCCTCCTGCACAAGAGAGATTTTTGATTATAAATAAAAATCCATTTTCAATCCTGTCAGCAAGGAAAAATTCACCAGAAAAATGCTAAAAAAAGAAATGAAGAAGACAGAAAAACACACTTTCACAAGGAAAATCACTCTACTGACGTTAATACATTGCCCACCAAACACATCTCTGAATGTGTGTACCTTATTTCAACCTAAGCCCATTGGAAATACATGTCTCAGTCTACATTTGTGCACAGCGTAAATTACATTGCATGTATCTGATGAAAAATCCACTAGAGGGCGTTGTGTACATTTTTGTCAATCTGAAATGTTCATTTAACATATAAACCACAGTCAAATGCACTTTAAAATACATTTTTGCAGTTTCAGAAAATTGTAGACTGAAGCACATATTTCAAACGAGCCTGTATTGAATACTTCATGATTCCAAGAGTCCTGCATTTCTTAACTGGTTAAGTCAAGTGATTCTCTGTAGTATATCTGTCTACACAATAAGATGTAGTATTTTCTCATTTGCCTCTACTTCAACTTTAGTGAAGTGAGGTTTGTCGGTTGGTCGATATTATACTTCACTGGAAAAAAGTGGAAAAAACAGTAACCAGGACAGTATTTATATCTTTGTTGTTTTTTGAAGCCAGTTTGTTATGACATTATAATCACATTAAAAGAACACTCCACTTTTTTTGGAAATAGAGTAATTAATACGTTAAACAGGTGAGTTTTACAATCGTTGAATACATTCAGATAAACTCCTGAACTGGCAAGAGCACTTCTAGCTTAGCTTAGCATAAGTCACTAAATAGCATTAAACTATTAGCATCTTGCGCAAAAAAAAAAAAGAGTGACAATTTTTTTATTTAAAGCTTGACTCTAATTACACTGTGTACAGAGACCAATGTAAATTTAAAGATGCCTTTTTCTATGTTGAAATGGCTAGAAACTATAACTATACATTCAGGCATAATGATCAAGGAACTATGCTGCTGTACCATGGCTGCAGCAGGCGCAATGATATAGTGCCTGAAAATAGTTCCCAGCTAGGTTTGACTGCAAAGTTCCTTGATTATTACACCACCAGAATGAGATTATAGTTCCCAGCCATACTGACCACATTACAATGTGTGAACAGTATGTAACAAAACATCCCTGTGCTCCTGAGATGTTTTTCAAAGCCTGTAGACTTTGATGTAGATTTGTATGTAAAGAACTCTTAGCTTGTGTTCATTAACTTCTGGATGTTCATTAACAATATAAAGTAGCAAATTTACTGTATTCTCAACAGGTTTTTGGCTGCAGTTCATTTAACGGCCATCGCTAATAATAAGGGTCTCTGGAATCTAAATAGTGTCATGTCAATAGAGAAGACACACACACACACACACACACACTCACAAATACAACCTTAGATCCAGGTGGAGGAGTCAGACCCAAAAATTCATAGACTGTGTTGTCCTCTTTGGCATCAAAGAATGTGTCATAGTCCTGCAAATCAGGATAGGGAACTATCAACTATTAGCATATTATAGAAATTAATGTAGCAAAACAACCTCATAATTTCTGTAAAGGTTCAGGCAGCGTTTACATTAGTGTATCCTCCTGAGACTCCACCCATTGACTTGTGTCCTCTGTAGTGGACATTGCGTTTTCATGACTTTTCTTTAATTTTTTTGAGCTACTCTGTCAAGTCCTATTGTACTGTTCAGAGGACATCCTGGGCTTTCTAGTGATATGTCATTTGATTAGCTGGCATGCTAGGAACCACTTCTTACACTGCATCCAAAATGGCTGACATTCAAAAAAGCACATTTTATGCAAAGGAGAGAGGCATGTAAAATTTTGCTTTTTAAATGTTTTTTTACTATTATTATTACATATATTTTGTTTATTTACATGTCAGGAACATCAAATTTAACTTTCAAAGATGTTAACTTGTTTGTGTTTCAAAATATCTTTTTAAAATGTCCACTATAGTGGACACCAGGACCATCTTAATGTAATTAATGACTGCATGTTGTAGGGGGCAGAACTGAAGCAGAGGACTCCTTATAAAATAGTTGAGGGAGACAATCAGAGAATTAGAGACAATTAGAGAATGACAATCAGTTTTAAATCACTTTTATGTTAAATTTGTTTTGGATTAACATCACTTTTTATGTTTTTGTTTTTTTTAGTTCGGCTCTCTTTCAGACTAAACTGTTTCAGGAATTTCAATACAAAGGAAAAAATGGCTTTTTTTGTTTTTGTTACATTAATATTGGATTATTATCCCTTTAAAGCCATATCCTGTACAGTTTTGTTGTCTGAGTGGTGGTCGTTTTGAACTAAAATGGTCCTGTGGTGCACTACAGTGGACATGCTGTAAAATTAAAAATAAAAACAAAATGTAAAAACTGTAAATTGTAGAATTTTTTTAACCCAAAGGATGTAGGAAATCACAGAAAAAAGAAAAAGAAAAAAATTTCAGGTCTCAGGAGGGTATATAGGGAACAAGTCTGTTAAACCTAGCCTACCTTAAAAATAATTTAGTCAATATAAGTTGCAGACACTGACAAAAATCTTGTCGCTTGTGTACAAATTGATCTATAGTGCTGCTGAAATATGTTTCTAATTAAGATTTTTTTGACAAGAAATGGCTAATTTTAATCCCAACAGCTTTTGTAATGATGTTTCAGTGCAAAACGTCAAAAAGTATTCTAATATTCCCAGCTTGGTAAAGCCCATTGAGTCAATTTTTGCTAAGACAATGTTGTCGCCTTGTCATATGATTATTTAATCATTGATTAAATGATAAATCTTTTTTTCAGTGAAAATAATTTATTTCAGTGCATTAAACATCATTTGGGAGGGTATTAGCTGTCATATGAGCTATTTCTAACGCCAATTGATTAATTAAAAGTCAGGTTAATAGCAGGTATTTCTACAAAATAGATAAGTGACAAGACTTTTGTCAGGGACTGTACTTATGCACTGCAGAGTGTGAATCAAAAAATTTTGTCACTACTTCAACACAATTCACAAAATTTGAAGCTATGTCCTAATTTTTGTGAAACTGGTAAATAATTAGTCTGAATTTGTATAATCCCACTTTTGCTTAGTACATTTGCTTATACATTTGTTTTAGAAGAGGTTTAATTATTTAAATAGATTTTTACCATTTTACCAATTTGATATGTTATTGCAACTTTTTGAAGGGCTATTGCATCGAATGCTCCACTGTAGCCGGTTCTTACCCCACAATATATCTCCTCGTTGAAAATCTGTGGAGGAAGAGGAATTCCATTGGTGGGCTTCTTTTCTCCAGGAACATTTTCCCTCATCCACGCCCGGTTATCCTCATTTGAAGCAATGTCAAGCTGTGCGTAATCGATTTTAAGGGCCTCAAGAAAGCCGACAACATCTTGCTGTTTCTTTTTGATCTGTAGCAATTGGTTATAAGAGATTAATGAGTCCAAGAACTTACTTATTTTTCAATTCAAAATATTATAAACTCCTAATATGGGAACAATAGTAGGTAAATTTACAAAAGAGCATTTTAAAAAAGTAAATGGGTCAAAGATGAAAAGCATCAAAGCATTTCAAGCATCAAAACATTTCAAGCATCAAAAAAAACAAGTGTGATAAACATACATTTAATCACCAATTAACTACTTATTTTGTTTGCTCAGAAAGTTTTCTGTAAAAAAAATGACACCAATTAAAATGTCATTCAATATAACAACAGTTTATCTAGCACAAAAAAAGTCTTCTCAGACATATTTAGAAAAAGAAGCCATTAAAAGACCTCTAAATACAAATTAATTACCATTTTTAAACCTTTATACCTTGCTTAATATGTTTTTAAATAATTTTACCCATTTGTTGCCAAGCTTTTTTTTGTCGGAATAGTTGCTGGCCAATGTGTTTACTCAAGTCAAATGCACAGGGGCAAATATGTAACACTTTTTGAAGGGATTTTGTGTGACATATTTTGTACATTATGCACCAAACGTTACAATCTTCAACTTTTCTCCCCTACAAAGTTGCTTTGAAATAGACTTCTTATGCTTAAACTGCAGTATTAAAAAAGTACATAGATTATAGCAAAATATGAATTTTGATGCAGGTCTTGACATTTATAATTTGATGTTTATAATTCAGAAAACAATAGCTATAAAAATAGTATTATAGTCAGTGAATAAAATAGTAACATCTATATTTGTGCAAAATGTTATGTTGGCTAAGTGTACATCATGTCCATGTTTTCTGAATGGTATAATTTAATTTGTGGTAGGAATTACCAGCACTTTAAAGAACGTAAACATTAGGAAAAGATTCATTTCTGAAATACTTTAATTATTTGCACTTCTCTAACATGTTAAACATGAGTTAAAACAAGTGAAATTATCAGAATTTGTATAAAAAGTACATTGATTACAGCAAAATATGATTTAACGAGGTTTTGACATTTATAATTTGATGCTTATTCATGAAATAATATACACTGATATAGAAATCAAAATCACATTATAGTCAATGTGCAAAATAGTAATGTATAATTAACATTTGTGCAAAAAAAAAGTGTACATTATGCCCATGTTTTCTGAATGTTACAATTTAATTTAAACTAGGATTTACGAGCACTTTCCAATACATTTCCAGGTTAAGGAAATTATGAACTCCCAAACAACTTTATTTATTAGCACTCCCCTTTGTTAAACATATCAAAGTAGCCTAGCTTACTGAAGTTAAATGATCAGATTCATTCGTGTTGTTCGTGTTAACTTAAAAACAACCAAAAAATCAATAAACAACACTTCTCATTCGTCAGCGTAATGAGTAAATTCTGTAAGTTTCATGTTTAAAGCAATCGCTTCTGCAGCCTGGAATGTGATCTCAGAGATATTTAAGGAAACTGGCCGAGCTGCAACTGTTATTAGGTCACTCAGGAGTATTTAAACAGGCCCGAAGTTAAAACTACATTTGTTTCTGATTTTCATTCAGCTATTTCGATTGCTTATTACTGCAAATGCGCTTTTGAACAATCGAGTCATTACACAATCTGTATAAAACGCAAGCCGAATCAAAGCGCCTCAGCTCAGCGACCTGTTGAATGACTGAACAAAAAAAAAACACTTGCTGTCCCTGTTTCTTACCGCCGTCGATCCCGAGGAGGATGCCAGGAAGACTTTAATGACCATTTTGTGGATAAGCGATATTAATTGAGCAGTAAAAAAGGTATTTAAAGACACAACGATCCTCCCCGCTTTGACTGGAAAGCACACGGCGAAGCAGCCCCGACTCTTGTCTATTTTTGTCCCCGGTGCATCAGCATCATGTGGCGGGATTGGTGCGTTTGTCCCAGCACCGTCTGAGTGATTGGCAATTTCAGCTGTCTGTCCACATCAAGAGCTGCTAAAGTTAGTTAACGACATGCATATATGGACAGAGGTGCTTTTTTTGTTGCTTTTTTTCAGAAACTTGAAAACTAAAAATTGTAAATTGTGTAGCGCCCTCTTCCTAATTTGTGGAGGGGCCCTGGAATACAATTAATTGGATCTCTCTAGATTATTGCAATATTGTAGTTTTTAACCCAAAAGAAGCCCATAGCACCATACCAACTCAACGAAACAGTAAACACACCCAGTCTGGTACAATGTCAACTTTCAAAATTTACTTAAATAAAGGTATACAAGTGAATGAAATAAAGGTTTGTTTCAAAATAAAGCTTATCTCAAAAACTCAAATAAACATCAAGAGTCAGCATTCAGTTTGGGTAAAGTTCAGAAAATGGTCTAATTAAAATAAAAACTCAAAGGGCCAATAAAAAAAGCAGTTCACACTTACCGGAGCCCGAAAAGTAGGCCTACTCCAGAACCAACCGGAGCTACACTGAAAACCCTAATAAGTTGACTAAACTGAATTAATTGAGTACACTCGTTGTCTCAACCTATTTGAGTAATGAAGTCTCCCAAAACTTGCATGTTTAAGTTTATTTAACTTGCCGGTTTTGTAGACTATACTTAAATTGTTCAGTTCACCAAACTTAGTACTTAAGTAGATTATACTAATTTAAATATAGTCTACAAAACCGGCAAGTTAAATAAACTTAAATATGCAAGTTTTAGGAGACTCCATTACTCAAATAGGTGAGGCCCCGAGTTTACCCTAATTAATCAGTTTAGTCAGCTTATTAGGGTTTTCAGTGTGTGTAATAATACTCTATAAAAAAATGTTTGAATAAATTTAAAATAAAAAATAAGTAGCCAATTATTCACATTATGATGAATAATCATACCTGAAGTCATTTGTTTTCTGATTTAAATAAAGACCTTGCACTTAACGGTTACACATATTAGAATTTTACAGTCAAGACTATATTTATGAAAATGATCTATTTTTTCAAAGGATTAATTATGATTTTGAGCTCACTACACTTGAAATCTTACGTTTATGCATTTGCATTTTCATGGAACATAAGTTAAATTAACTCATATTTTTAAGTGATAGGACCAAAATGGTAAAATTTTAAGTTATGTTCAGTCAACTTTACTTAATTGTTTAAGTAAAGACAACATTAGGGTTTACAGGTACTGTCCGCAGAGGAATGGAAGAGAATCACCTACACAAAAAATATTCATTGGATTTACTAATTTTTTTGAAGATAACTGGATGCCATAAATTTATATGGGCTGAATGTAAACAAACACAAATGAAATGTAGTATGGTCAACTTAATTTGTTTGTTTAAATTCAGCCCATATAAACTCTTTTCAACCTGTTACCAGTTTAAAAAAAAAGTAAATCCAATAAACTTTTTTTTTTTTTTTTTTCAATTTAGGTTCAGGTTTTGTATATGTTGGTAAGCTATTTTCAAAAACCAGGGTCAGTTGATAGTGAAAAAAAATGCTAACAATTATCACCATTAATAACTGCTTTTAATAGATTTAGATTTCTCTACAATAAGCAACAACAAAAAAAAAAAGTTGCACATATTGCATTACAAGTTATCACACATATATCATACACTCCAAAAATATTCTTCCTGTTGTTCAAACTACTTATTTAAATTAGCTGAATGACACAATTCTTTCACAAGTTTTTGTGACATCTTGTTTTATGTTCAATCCACTTAATTGGTAAAAGCAGGTGCGTTGGCTTAATCGATATGTGTTGGGACAACATGACGGAATTGTGTGTAAGTTTTCATATTCTTTCACAGTGATGAACAGGCCTGTTATGGCAAGCCATTTTCACGTTTAGTCTCAGGATATTAAATTGTTGAAATCAAAAAAACTCATATTACTACTTGAAATGTAATTCCTGATATCAACAATCAGCATTCTTGATATCGATTCAGTTGTTGATATAAATTCAATTGTCAATATTAAGAATTCATCCTGAGAATGAATAAAAGTCAAAACGGTTTGCCACAGGCTGTTGTCTTGGGAAACGATTCGGAATGTTGTCCTGGGCCCTGACTGGGGGGGCTATAGGTCTTCTAACTGGCTTAGTTCACCCAAAAATGAAAAAGCTCTTATTAATTTGTCACCCTCATGTCACCCCAATCCCCTAAAACCTTCATTTCATCCTGAACACAAATTAAGATATTTAAAATTGAATCTGAGGGCTAAATCCAAAAGGGGGGAGGGGTTATGGTCAGAGGGTTGTTCCCCAAAAACAATTATTTAAAAAAAATTAAATTGCACACTCTTTTGTAAACATACATACATACATACATACATACATACATACATACATATATATATTATATATATATTATATATATATATATATATATACCTAAAATAATTGTGTCAATAGAAAAACCCTTTCCCTCGCAATGGTTTGGCCAATTTTTGTGTGGCTACAGCTCAATTATTGTTGAATTCCAGTAAGTAGGGTATTTTATTTCCTTTAAATAAAGCGACTCTCTTTAATGTAGTTGATGCAGACTCATTCATAAATTGCTTGCGGCAATATGATGTAATTTTCCATGAATCTGCTCTATTATCGATTAAAATATTACTTATCTAGTTAGCGGTATAACTTGTTTACAATAGCTTGCTGCATAGTGCACTGCAGCTAACACACAAAGCCGTTTCCTATGCCTTGTTATATTTTTGACTAGGCATAATGTTAGCAACATTAACGGCCAGAATTAGCAAATTGTTTAGCTGTGTGTTCAGTTTATGAGCACTGTATTATTTGTTTCCCCTTCAAAAAATGTTCTTGAGAAATTGTATATTTATTGTTATATTATTTATTATATTTATTAGAAATTGAATCCCAAAAAACTAGCAAAACATTTGAAGGTAAATTTAAAAGAAGCAGGGTTCGGTGCTTAGACTATTTAAAGAGTTTAGATGCAAAAACCTCAGAGGTTTTTGCATCTAACCTCTTTTAAATAGTCCCCGAACCCTGCTATCTGAAATTTTCTTCTAAAATGAGCATTTTTTTCTCAGCCTTCTGTGTTTATGTTCAGTTATTTTACATTAAAGGTCGTGAAAACCTATTCTTTTCCATGCAAGTGAAATTACTATTGGAGCCTGGGAAAAATGCTAATTTTAGAATAAATTTTAGATGGCACAGAGGTTTTTGCATCTGAACTCTTTATTTCTCTTCTCAATAGACATAAAAATAGATCCTCATTATGCAAGATGCATCAAAGTTAAGATTTTTTGAGTGAATGAATATCCAATTGGCTGTTTGTCCAGGATTTGCTTCAGGTCATGAAAAGTAGTCTCTTTGAACTGTATATATCTAATGCAACATTTTTTTTAAATTGTAAAATATTAGCATAATTAAGAAATAGGGTGCATTCTGATAATTCTCAAGAAAAAATGAAAAACATGCATTAGATAAATGGGCTCCATTTCAGTTTCAATTTTAACTTTCAAGTCAAATTCAAACTGAAAGAAGAAAAAAAATTCTTGTTTTTTGGGAAGTGATTGGATCTTGATTAAAAGTGCAATTTTAAAACATTTTAAAAAATGGTTATTTGGCGTGGAAAAAATGGTGAAGCCATCAAGACTTCAGCCTCAGGAAAAGTAAGTTAACATTTAATAGCCTATATAGTGTATTTATAGTTGACTTCAACAATAGTCATTGGGGTAATTTATTATTAATGTGGGTTTGGAACTGCCCTTTCTTTGAACTATTGCTTAAAGAATCTATTCTATTGTTATATCAATATGAAACCTATTAACATACAAATAAATAAATAAAGAAAGAAAGAAAGAAAGAAAGAAAGAAAGAAAGAAAGAAAGAAAGAAAGAAAGAAAGAAAGAAAGAAAGAAAGAAAGAAAGAAACATACACTACCGGTCAAAAGTCTGGGGTCATTTTGTTTTTAATTATTAATTTTATTTAATAATTTAAATAAAACGATTCTGATCAAGGCAGCATTTATTAAATGTAAAACAAATGTTAAATTGTTAAATATTTATTTATTAAATATTTATTTATTACTTACTGTATGTGGTTTCAAGTGAAAACCTCACTCCTCACTCCTTCTCCAGCTTAACCTCACGAAAACGGAAATGCTTGAAGTTTCTGCCAACCCGACTCTTCACCATAACTTTTCAATCCAGATGGACGGAGCAACCATCACTGCATCCAAAATGGTAAAAGCCTTGGAAGTAACAATTGATGACCAACTGAACTTCTCTGACCACATTTCTAGAACTGCTCGATCTTGCAGATTCGCACTCTATAACATCAGAAGGTCCGACCCTTCCTATCTGAACATACAGCTCAACTCATTGTTCAAGCTCTTGTCTCTCTCCAAA
Organism: Danio aesculapii; assembly: GCF_903798145.1. Taxonomy (NCBI): domain Eukaryota; kingdom Metazoa; phylum Chordata; class Actinopteri; order Cypriniformes; family Danionidae; genus Danio; species Danio aesculapii. Next base: position 42,162,481 of record NC_079449.1, read on the forward strand.
CTGGACTATTGCAACTCTCTGCTAGCCGGGCTACCAGCTAGTTTCTATCAAACCTCTTCAGCTGCTCAGAACGCAGCCAGCACGAGTGGGTCTTTGATGAACCCAAAGAGCACATGTCCACCTCCGCTACTCACCCGTTTGCACTGGCTGCCAGTTGCTGCCCGCATCAAATTCAAAGCTCTGAGTTTGCTACAAAGCGACCTCTAGCTTGGCTCCTTCGTATCTGCTCTCACTTCTGCAGATATATGTGCCCTCCAGAAACTTGCGTTCTGTGAATGAACGTCGCCTCGTTGTTCCATCCCAAAGAGGGAAGAATCACTTTCCCGAACTCTCACATTCAATCTGCCCAGTTGGTGGAATGAACTCCCTAACTGCATCAGAACAGCAGAGTCACTTGCTGTCTTCAAGAACGACTAAAAACGCAAACTGTTTAGTCTCCACTTTCCTTCCTAATCTGCAACTGCCTCTCTGGCTATATCACTACACTGTGCCCTCTCTCTCTCTCTTCTCCAAAACAAAAAAAATTTTACTAATGCTTTGCTTCTTAGACTTTACACACCTGAAACTTGTCTATAGCACTTGTTCACTGCTTCCTTGTCCTCATTGTAAGTCGCTTTGGATAAAAGCGTCTGTTAAATGACTAAATGTAAATGTAAATGTGAAATTATTACTTCAGTCATTATTGCTTTTATTACTATTACTAATATTGACAATAATCATAGTTTATATTAGAGTGATTTCTGTAGGATCATGTAACTCTGAAGACTGGAGTAATGAAGCTGAAATTCATCATTAAAATCACTGGAATAATTGATTAAATTACATTATAAACTACTTTTGAACAGTTATTTTATAGTGCAATAACATTTCACAATTTTACAATATACTGTATTTTTGATTAAATAAATGCAGTTTTGGTGAGCAGGAGAAGCTTATTTTAAAACATTTAAAATCCCACTGACCCCAAACTTTTGACCGGTAGCGTATTTAAAGGCAATATTTTAAGACTATGGCTAGCCTACCATTGTAACAAGTCTTCTGTAGTGCGTCAGGGACGGTGCTTCAGTCTGCTCATGTTAGCATCAGTGATGAAACTTTAATAAACTACGACAGGTTATTCAGTCGTGAATATGTTGTGACCTATTTTCTAAGCACCTTTCCCAAATTCAGCAAACAAGTGAGACCTGCCTTGTCTTATGGTTGACTGATTTATACTGATTGTTTACACTCGTGATCACCATAAACAGGCCAAACCTTCACGCATCTGTCAGGCAAATATAATTTATTAATATAGTGCAAAAGATTATAGACAGAATATATTTAATTTAACAGGATTCCACAGCAATGCTAAATTCAATTTCGGAAATTTTGGCCAACAGTGAAGAAAACGTAGAGGTGAACTGAATTGACACTATGCTTTTTTATTTAAACAGACCAGCGACAAGCCTGAAAATAAAAGAGTACAGTAATGTAAAAAGGCAGCACAAACCTGTATTTCTGTATATTTACATTATATGATTCAAGAGTTTATGAAATTGAATTTCTCTGGGAAATGTTTGTGATCATTAATGAGCAATAGTTTACTTTTTTTAAATAATCTGAGGTAAAGTGGATTAAAATATGACCAAAGCAGCTATAATGGTAAAATTATGGTAAAAATGTGTATAAAATATAATATGCAGGATTGTACAAAAGTAAAAACTTTTTAACCTGTATGTAAAGCCTACAGGCAATAAAAGTAAATATTATATACAGCTCAAAACAATGGATGGGACCTTTTAATATGTCTTTTGATTGCTCATAAAATGTTGTCCGAATAATTAACTAGTAGCAAAATAGTTGTACAGTGCATCCAGAAAGTATTCTCCGTGCTTCACATTTTACCATAAATTCATTTTCCTCAAAACTTTGACAAACAATACATCATAATGACAACATGAAAGAAGTTTGTTTTTAAAAAAACTAAATAAATCACGTTTACATAAAGATTAATAGCCTTTGCCATGACACTCCTATCATGCAGATTTCACTACAATTTGATTGGAGAATACCTGTGGTAAATTCAGTTGATTGGATTTAAAAAGGTGCACACTTGTTTCTATAGGGTTAGTCCAATTAATAAAAAATAAATAATAAATAAATTAAAACCACCATAATATTGCTATTATGACTTCCAGAAAAGGGAAGAAAAATAAAATTGTGTGAGAGTGGTAACAGCAGCCTGAAGACAGAACTATGTTAAATTTACTGTCCCGCCCCACGCTGCAGAATCACCTCGCAAGCATAACTACACTGTAAATATATCTGTTAATTAACAGTTTCCGTATTTTGTGATTTACAAGGGTTTTCAGTTAATTTACGGTTGTGAATGGCATTATAGGCATCACGGTAGTGGGTAGCACAATTGCCTCACAGCAAGAAGGTCATTGGTTCAAGCCCCGGTTGGGTCAGTTGGCATTTCTGTGTGGAGTTTGCATGTTTTCCCCATGTTTGCGTGGGTTTCCTTCTGGTCCTCTGGTTTCCCCCACAGTCCAATGTCACATTTTAGTAGTTTGAAATAATATAATGTATAAGAAATAATATATAGAGGAATAAGTCTGTAAAATAACAGCAAATGTACTGGCAGTTTATCACAAAGTTTTTGTAGTGTACAACACTAACCCAGACAATAGATCACTTAAAAATGTTCATAAAAGTGACTCTTTCAAACTTTTCAATGTTAAAAGTTGTTGGAAGAAAGATTAAGGTCCCATAATGCAATTCAAAAGCATAAATGAACATAAAAAATAAAAACATGAATCACAAAACACAGAAAACTGGTCATTTACAAATATTCTTTACAGTGTAGTATTGTTGTTATGTAATGTATTGTATTTTTTATTTAAAGCCATGTCAGCAACCAAGGCTATTTTCATGGCAGGAACCTTTCAATAATATGCAAATAAAAATCAACAAACAAATGAATGCATAAATTAAATAAGATTTTTAGTGTTAATACATGATCAAAATTCTAAAATCTTTTCTGGTGTCACTCTGCTAAAAATGTCCTAAAGAAAGTTCATTTCATAAAGAAGTCATCTGGAATCATTCGTGGTATTGTGGTAATTTGACACAAAGATGATCTAATACAAAAGTATAGCTTGATAAATGTACATACAATAAAAAATAGAATTCAAAACTTGAGGATTTCAGAAGCTGATGATCGATAAATGCGTCACCACCATCCATTGAATCAAGATTGATCTGCGACAGAAAAATGTGTGCTGAATTGAAGTTCCCAATGAGAACAGTGGCCTTCATCACCCAGGGCTCTTCCGAACACCCCATAGTCTCTCTAAGAAATTTAGCATTACACTGTGGAAATGAAATGAGCCTTTTAGAACAACAACCATCTCTGCAGCACTTCACAAATCAGGTGTGTACTGTAGAGTGGCCAGATAGGAGCCAAAGGCACATGACAGTCCGTCTGGCACCTGAAAGACTCTCAGGCCATAAAACACAAAATTCTCTGGTCTGATAAAACCAGGCATCGTTCCTCACCCGGCCAATACCATTTCTACAGTGAAGCATGGTACATTAGCTGTGAGGGTGAGGGTGATATGCAGTAGCGGGAACTGCGAGATCCGTCAGAATTGAGAGATAGCTGAATGCAGCAATGTAGAGGACATCCTTGATGAAACCTACTCCAGAGCTCTCTGCACCCCAGGCCCGGATTGGCTAATCGGAATGACCGGGAGAATTCCCGGTGGGCCGGTCCGTTTTTTGGCCGCGAGGGCCTAGCAGCTTCCACTCTCAGCAGTCACACTTTTTTCAATTACGTATTTATTTGACCATAGCCTCACTCTTTTTATTAATTATTTTGTGAGCAAAATGCAGCCTGCAGGTTAATGATGAAGTAACTATTATTCGATTTGACCCCAAACAGCGGCACCTTAGTGAATATAAGATTTCGAATAATTAATGAATGTTAATGAATATTACACCTGCTCAATGAAAATCAGATGATTTACTACAGTAATAAATCTGACATAACTTGATCAGAAATCTAAAAAGGGGACAAAAAGATTAAGCCATCAATAGAAAGTAATACTGTGGTTAAAAGAGTCTTGCACATAACAGTGAAATACTTATTTCTTCCAAGCGCACTGGCATTACAACGCCATTGTGGTCCAGTTGTCAGCACCTTGTGTTAAACACTGCCGTCCCATATTCGAACCTCACCTGAGTAATTTATTATTATTTTTTCTTCACTTTTAGTGTTAAGATATATAATACTGTTTGGGTTACTTATGTAGGTGTACATATTTTATTTACATTTTTTGTGTGACTACCATTACAAAGGACTGGATATCTATAAAGAATTTAGCACAGAATATATATTCAGATATTGCAAGAAAGGACATTGTGATGTTTTAAAGAATGGTGTTGGAGATTTATTCATTCATTTTCTTTTCAGCTTAGTCCCTTTAGAAACTGAATTAGAAGTCAGCACAATAGCCTAGCGGTTAGCGGGTCAACATATGGTGCAATAGCACATCAGGGATTCATGAGTTCGAATCCCAGCTTAAGGACATTTCCCTACATTCCTCTCTCTCTCCAACTTTGCTTTCAGTCTAAATGCTGTCCTATCGCAAAAAGGCTGAAAATAAATCTTTAAAGCAACTGAATTGTAAATGACCTTATTTGTGAACTGAGGTGGGCCGGTCTAAGGCTTAAAACTCCAGGGCTGAAAAGGAGTCCCACTCCGGCCCTGCTGCACCCCATACTGGAATGAATGTTCATCTTTCAACAAGACAATGGCCTGAAGCAGACCGCTAAAATAATAAAAAAGAGGCTAAAAGGACAACTCTGTGAAAGTTTTTGAATGGCCTAACCAGACCTCAGCCCTAACCCCAACTGATCATCATTGTATATTTCTGAAAATGGCTGTCCACCAACACTCCCCATGCAACTTCAAGTCGTTTGAAAGGTACTGGAAAGAAGAACAGAAGAAACTATCCAAAATGGCTGTGCTAACCTTGTAGCTTCATTCTAAAAAAGATGTGAGGTTGTAAATGCTGCCAAAGGTGCTTCAACAAAGTATTGAGCAAAGGCTGTGAATACTGATGTCCATGTGATTACATCGATCTATACACACGCCCATCCATTAAAATAAATGGACACCCAAATACACACTTAAAGATTTCAAATTAACTTCTTTCACATTGTCACTATGGGGGGTATTGCTTGTATAATCGATGAAAGTTATCATTATTTTTTTTAAATGTCTGAAATAAAACGTGGAAAAAGTGAATTGCTTAATTTCTTTAATAATATTCAACAATACATTGAGTTGTCATTGATTGTACAAGAAGTAAAATGCTATAGCAAACTTCTGTTACTACCCCTCCAGAAATTAACTGGAATCTGTGAGATTTATAATATGCTTGGAAAATGACGTTCCCTAAATATAACACTACACAAAGCTTGATTCCAGACTAATCACATCCTGATCAAGAATGATTAGCTGGTGTGAGCAAAGCATTGCATTAGAGTACAGAGCTGGAAAAAGCTGATAAAGATCTAAAAATGGCCATGATTTCAATGGTGAAAAAAAACTGTAAAAATGCTACAGTAAAAATCCGTAACCTGGTTAACAGTATGTTTCCTTAATATATACGGTGAATAACCGTAAATTGACTTTCCCAGAATTCCCTGCATGGCACATCACTTTTTATGCTTTTTGTTGACATTACTATGGATCTTTTTAGTTGTTTCTCCATCAGTTATGTACATTAGAGATTTATGTTACATCTAATGCTGATAAACAATGTTTATTTCATGACTTTAATTTTATGCATGTTGCCATACTGGTGTTTAGCACCTTCCAAACACTGTTCTGTTTGTGAAAATGGTTGTGATGAGCTTTGGTTCAATATGTAACTTACTCATCACCACCTGCTTATGTCTGTAACATGTCTATCTGTGTAACAAAGGATGTGTAGATGTTGGCAATCCAAAGAATAGACATATTACATCTATTAATGTATGAAATACTGTAGTTTACTGTAAAAATCAGAAATTACTTTTATGGTTTGTCCTGTATTTAACGGTAAAATACTGCCAACCACAGCTGTCATTTATTTTTTACAGTGCAGATGGAGAGCCATGGTAAAATTTATAGATGATTGTAGGCAGAAAATGGTCTACCGTTTTTACTTAGGAGTGAGAAACTTGCTTAGAACACAAAGAAACAGAGATTACAGCCAGTTTATGAGACTAAAGTGTGAAACAAAAATGGCATTTATGAACAAAATAAACAGCGCAACTAAAGCATGGTGAAAGGAGAAACATGATTGAGTGTTGCTTTGCTGCCTCAAGAAATGGACACTTGGAGAAATGATTATCAAGACATCTTAAGAGAGAATGTCAGAACAGCAATTCTTAATTCAAGTTGTGTGATACAACATGATGCAAAGCACACAAGTGATTTAACCTAATAGTTGCAGATTAAAAAAGATGCAAGTTTCTAAGTTGTTGTGTCATTATAAACCACTGTGGTATCAACCTGGAAACACTGGTAAGCTGAAAAAAAACCTCACAGGTGTGGTGAGCAGTTGGGGGCCATTCATAAAAAATGTGTCTAAAAATGCGGTGTGTCTAATCATGCATTTCAACTACAGCTCCAAATCTGCGCTCAGTGCTGCTGATTTAGGCCTGTTCTTATGTTATTCTGCTTGTAAATTAAAATGATCAATGATAAACACACTCATTTGTTTGTGTAAACTGAAAGTGCAAAGGAAATACTTTCTCATAGTGGCATTCATGCAAATGATTTTCGCACAGCACACAAGCACTCAAAAACATAGGTTAACATCTTGCCTTATCTACTTTACACAGCGATTGATTAACGTCCCGTTTTTGCTCCAGTCAAGAAATGGCCAAACTTTCTAATGCTCTCAAAGCTTTCTCCATGCTGCTTTTAATCCCATAATGCATCCTTCATATGGATTTAAGTTACATTGCATCTACATGCCAACTAATTCTCATTAGATAAGTAGACTGTTAGGTTAGGGATGGAGTTGGGGTTAGGGTGAGTTGACATGTACTTGCAAAGTTTCTTATAGTCAGGTAAATGTTTGTTGAATGTCTGCATCAACAGATATTAAGCAGACAGTCAACTAATACTCAAATGAACTATCAAAATAAAGTTATACCCCTTTCTCTACTCTGCTTTTTAAATGAAAACTTAATGCATTTAATGAAGACATAAGAATTACGTTAATATTAGGTTAGATTTAGGTTGTGATGTCAGGTGACCGAAATTCAACGTCTAGCCAGCGTCAAAGGAAAATGTTATTTTGAAGAAAATATTTGTAAAACGTTGTTATTTTGAACAACGTCAAATGATATCAATATTTTGTTGATTTTAGATTGTGTTAGAAAGTGACCAAAATACAACGTTGAGCCAACATCTTAAACCAACAGCATATTGACATCAAATACTGACATTTATTCATCAAGTATGGCAACCAAAATTCAACATCTGATAGACGTCATAGTGGTAATGTCCACACAACATCAAGCTGCAACATCATTAGACGTTAATACTTGGTTGATTTTAGGTTGGATGCTGGACATTATTGACATCAGCCTGACGTTGGGTTCTGACGACAACCCGATTTTCATTTCCAAACAAAATGCAGTGTCCCCACAATGTTGAGGTACGTCAATCTGACGTCATGTTGATGTCTTGTGCCTTAAGGCCATTGTTTAAGGCCATTTCGGTCATCATACAGTAAACATCACTCATCTTCTCAACAGTGACATGCATGAATAGTGTCTGGGTCAATGAGTGTAAAGATTTTGGACATCTTCCGGGACAATTTTAATGTTTTGAAACAGTTTGCTGCAATTATAAATCGCCCATGTCTTGAGGTAGTTCATCATGCGATTTGATTGGACAGGAATTACAGGACTGATTTTTCTAATCCCCATAGACAAGAAATAATAAAGTAGTGACTGCAGGTTCAAGTAGAGTTAAAGTACCGATACAGCACTAAAAATGTTCTCACGGGAAAGTAAAAGTACACATTTTAAAACTACTTAGTGAATTACAATTTCTGAGAAAAACTACTTAATTACAGTAGTTTGAGTATTTGCAATTTGTTACTTTACACCACTGTATAAGAGTAATCATCCAGGGATTTCCAAAGACTTCTTTGGTACTGTAAAAGAAAAAAAAAAAACGGCAAAACTCTGTATGTAATTTTTCACGCACATATTTATTGATGTATAGACATTGTTCTTCAAAAAACAAAATCAATAAATAGATTTGTAACAAAAAATAAACACCAAAACAACCCCAAATACACATTTATGGTACAATTAATAAATAACAAAACGTTTTGCTGGTCACAAAATAAAATGACATTATTAAGATTCAATCACTTTTCTGTGATTTGATAGGAATGCGTGTTATTATTTTTCTTTACTTTAGTAAGCTAGTAAATAATGATATTTAAATGCCATTAATCTAAACTGAAGACTAAAAACACAAGACATGAACCATTGAACGGAACAGTAAATGACTTTCTTTTTCTTTTTTTAAAACAACTCACTGAGTTTAGACCATTCATGAGCATATGTTGTCGTATGGAAAATCCAAGCATGGTGCATTCATGTTGACAGTTGCGTTTAACTGACAGCTTGTAGAATGAGGGCCACCACCTTGTTACATACAACAAGCCAGCATGTGATTCCAACACCACCTGAAATAAAAGCAGCAAACGGTGATGTATAAAACTTAATATATTATGAAATCAGTTTCTTCCCATAAAACACCAGTAGGGACAGACTGAGACATACCTGCAACTCCAGAAGGAAAGGCTACTAGTCTCTCCAATGGAGCGATCCATTTACTGGGTACCACTGTGACGGGGTCTGCATAATACTTCAGTATGAGCGAGATCATGAGGGCCGCCTAACAACACACAACACAGCATGCCGACATTATGAGAGAAACTTAATAGGGGATGCATTTTTGCAGGGGTGGAGTTAACCAATAAGTAAGGTAAGTGGCCACCTAAGGGCCCTCCCTGAGATACGAAGGCCACTATTAATACCTATAAATTACAACATAGTTTAACATAGTTTATCAGTTTTTGTATGTTGAGAATCTAACAAATACAATTAACATAATTACTAAGTCTATAATTTATTACTTTTACTTCAGAAAATAAAGATCTGTTCTAAGAAAAAGACTGTAAAAAATTAAATAAATAATAATAATAATAAATAAAAATACAAAGGGTTCAAATTAGTCAGGTCTCATGGCGGGAATTGCTATATGTGGAGCATAAGTCACTTATATTAACCATGTAAGCTAAACGAGAGATAATAGACAAATAAAAACAACATTTTGGAAGTGTTTCTTAAATGAAATGTATCTAAAAACTCTTCATATTTGATATGGCTCTTAATGTTCATGAAATATGATACACAACAGGAGATTTTGGTCTTGAAGCCAAGAATACCTAAATATAAACAACCTTAATGTAAGGGATCCATGTAAAATATGAATGCTATAAACAGGTCTAATGAGACACTTAATTTGATAAATTGCATTATTTCTAACTGCATTATTGATTTTTTTCATTATTGTTCATTACGATAGTATATTTATTAATTTACTTAATTTTTTTTTTGCATTTTACCTTTTTTGCATTCATGTTTTAATCTCTTTCCAATCTATTTTTTAATTGTTCATTTAATATTTTGGATATTTGAATGAATTTTATTATTTATATATTTTTTTTTTTTACATATTTTTATGCATTTCTCCAAATTTTCACAATACTCATGGTGTTTCCTGGTGAGGAATATAAGGAGAAAATAAGGCATTAGATGCAGTTACTGACATTTATGTGGGCAAAAAGTCATAATAGACAACTCGGGTCAATTCATTCAATCTCATTGCTTCTGATTTTTGATGATCAAATTGAACCATGTACTAAATAAGCAAAAATGAAGAATAAGCAAAACTCATATTTAGATAAACATTATAGCATTTGTGTTTTAAGTCAACATGTGTGTTCAGTGAATAGTGTTGATCTTTCTTATGCAATATTCTTCAAACAACCAAGAATGTCAACCAGAACTAAACTGTTTGTTTGAGTCGCACCCTCTACTGTAGAGATATGAATTTACATTTCCTTCAGCCTGAGGCTTTTTATACTTATGGTGTGAAATCGTTCTTATACTTGTATAAGAATGAAGTTTTACTAATTTACTGCTTATTAAAGGTTAGTAAGGTTTAGGGTTTAGGAATTGGTAAGATTAGAGATGTGGAATAGGATCAAACATTATAAGTTTGTTTATACTAAACAGGAAATATCTTAACCATAAGCAAGTAATAGGCCAATTAGTTAATAGTAAGAATTGATACCTAAAAATGCTGCATAACAATTTTTGACTACTAAATCATAGAAATACTATAATATGTTTGCAGATATTTAAGAAACATGCAAGTAACCATATTGGGTTATCTGAAAAGTTATTCTCTTTTGAAAATGTCTTTGTTTTGGTCTCTATAACCAGCCCACTGCAAGTTTACCAAATCATATTTCAGCACAATGGGTTGCCTTGGTGGAAAACGCAGGGTATTTCATTTCAGTCTTGTGGCTGTAGCTGAAAACACGACCTCTGAAGGACAGCAGCAGCCTTCGAAATGAGTTATAAAAACAACACGAGGTGGTTTTTAATTAGCAAAATGTGTAAATATTACAAACATAAACATAAGCTGAGCAGCTTACATTGTAACACCATGACCCAACAACACGCAACGCACAATATTCCAGTGACAAGCAATTTGGCTACATGCACAAAATTCAACATGACAGAAACATTTAAATACAGCCATTCAGACATTTGGTGCACTGCGCTCCAATAAAATATTAAGGCTTATAATCTAATCAATATATATTATCCCTCTTTTACATTATTAAACTAAAATGCTGAGTGACTGACATTCGTTGGTTAACCCAATAATCAGCAGAGAAAGAGCATATAGAAGATTGTGTACTACAGATTTTTCGGCAATGGTTTGATCACACCGAGGCCTTACAAACTTGGGTATAAATATGATTAAATAAGCTTAAACTGAAGTGTCAGTATGGAAATAAAAAGGGTTTCTCACTTACCTGAAGAATGTAAAATACAATATTTACAATCCACTTCATTTTTGCTTGCTGTGCGGTTCTGGATTTAACTGTAAAATAACAAAAAATATCAAAAAAGGTTCCTATTTAAAATATATATATATATTATTTTATATATAAAACTATGGTTTCACAATGCCAGCTCCCCTGGCTATTCCAAGTTGAAATAGGAGCCATTTAAAACCTTTTGTAAAGCTTGCTTTAGATATAATACATAAAATTAAATATAAATATACATTAAATAAAAAACATAGTTTGGGCATTTAAAAAAAAAGTGTTTTGTTATTAATATAACTTCCTTACCACAACATCACTATTTAATAAGCCTTAGAGCAGCAGTTTTCTAACCTGTCTTAGAAACCTCTTAGCACTGGAAGTCTTGTTGGGTCTACCTGATTCAACTCACCAGCCCAATAGTAGACTTGAGCTGGGTGAGCACTGATAAGGAAAATGACTAAATATGCAGCCCAGAAGGCCTAAGGATAATGCATAGGGATTACAGCAGTGGATCTTTATGTGATATTCAGAATAATCATGAAAAATAAATCATGAAAAGTAAAGTTTCTAGTCAGTCTGAACAGAACCAATGGGAAATAAAGACTCCGCTATACTTCAAACTAAGTTCTTTTTTATTCTTCATTTGAGGTGAAAAACTATTTCTTAAAGGCTGAGAGATGGTATACTGTGTTAAAACACTCTAACACCCCTGTGCTGCAGGAGGCAGGGTTTTAAATGAGTTGCCCTGCTTGAGTGTACTGCTAAACACAACAACAATGGCCTCTGAGAGAGAAGAATCATTTCATAAATATCTGACAAACAGCCTTCTCCACAAGAAGCATGCGGCTCATCACATTGCTTTATATTTTCCATGGACAGACATGAATTGAACAATGTTTAGAACTTTATCAGATGTGGCGCGATGCGGTTGTGCTTTTCAACTGGTGTGTGAATCCCTCAGAATCTTTCTGTGAGTAATAGTACAGGTGTCAATACATCTGTACCAACTCTACTACTCGACCCTCCAGTGTATTCATGTTGCTATCTTGGCGTTGTTGGTGTTGTTATTTTTCTCCTGTCTGATTCTGAACTCTGTAGATACGAAGCACGTCTAAGGCGGCAGAGTTCTAGAACGCAGCCACTGATTGCATAGTCGTCACTGAACAATGGTAGCTCAAAGGTGTTTAGGACAAACACAAACTCTTAGTTTGCTTTGGTGGACTGTCTCGAATTACTGAATCAAACTCAAAAAGAACTTCCTTTTGGCCAGATTTTGCTCAAAATTATGCAATTTTAGTAACACTGTTACAGAAAAATAAGGCCATTTTAAAATGCATTTGAGTGGATGCTTTACGAAGTCGTACCGACATTTTTTCGTTTTGACACACACAAGTGTTTTTGGAGCTTTGTATGCAGGGTCCTTACACATTTTTCAAAGTCAAATTTAAGCACAAGTGCATATTTACATACATACTGTACTTCATACTACATTATATCAGATGCTATTTGTTAAAGTATTCTGTACAGTATTCTTCTAAGCAAAAATTTTAAAGACGTGTTTGCCCCAAGCCCAAACACATACATTCATTTACTTTGTTTAAATGTAATTTACTCACATCTTACATGTAAATAAAAATACATCCAGATGAGGCAAGAAGCATATGCATTGCACCAGAGCTTTCATTTGATGCTAAAGCAAAAAATATATTTTTAACTTAAATAGTTATTTATTATTACCATTTAGTAACTAATTTATATGAAAGCAACAGAATTGCATTTTCAAGCGGTTCCAAGCACTTTATTCAAAATCCAAGCACTTTCAAAAATTATATTTATTATTTATTAACACTTTTCATTGATATTATATTGATATAGTATACTTTAACATATTTCTGTTATGCTAGTAACAAGTACATTTACATCTTTTTGATCATAAGATATAGTAAAAAGTCAATCATGTTTGCTTATAATATCGTACAAGTGTGGCTAAACATTGCATGTGACATTTGATGTGCTTTATGTATGTGGATAGAATCGATCAATGTTTATATGAGAATAAAACACTAAATTAAATCTTCTCGTTGTATAAAGTGGCCATGCCTCTTTTTCATTTGTATTACTTTTACAGTAGAAGGACAAATATCTCTCAGGTTTGTTTGGAAGATGAACAAAAGCCTTATGAGTTTGAAACATCATAAGGACAAGCATGAACCATGACCGTTTTAAATGATGGGTAAACGAAGTTTCATCAATTTTACCCACAATAAACTGACTATGCAGGTCATGAAGGACAGCAACAGGCAGCAGCTAAGCCATTTGTCTTTCTTCATGAACACTAAAGCCGTTATCTGAAACCCACCTGCCATTTTCCACACTTGGGCTGAGACTTCTGAATTCTCCAGGGCAAAGTGAAAAACTTTTGGTTTCTTAGTTGTTTCCACCCCACTTTAAAGTGGACAAAGGTACATTTTCAAAGCTTTGATGCTATTTTGACTTTCATCTGCTTCTAGTTAGGTGTTATGTTGGCTGTAAACATCTTGACACATACCCTTCGCTCATTGCTTTATCTGGAATCAATATTATATATGTTGCTACACATTTTGGCTGCTTTAGTTTGTGAGGTTTTTTATTGCTAAACTTGTTACAACTTCCTGCCCAGGGACTACAGATGTAAATTAGCTTTATAGCTAACTCTAGCACAACATTTCATGTTGTACATTGTCCCTGTATAAATAAATAAATTAAATAAATAAATCATTACAGCTTTTCACCTGATCCACCACCTTGCTGCGCATGTAATGTGCAAAATAAGAACATGTTTTATTTACCAAGAGTTTTGAGTTGATCAGTCATCTTGTTGATCTTGCGTTCCAGTCTAGCGTATCTGGCAAACTCGTCCATCATGCTGATGGTTGACAGTTCCATCTTCATGTTCTGGATCTCAGTCCTCATCTCCATCTCCTGATCTGCATCTTTATGGAAGATCTTTGACAACTATGAGAACAAACACACAAATAAAGAATTTTAATATGCATGCATGTGTGTTTATTATATATTAGGCATGGGACGATAACCGTTAAAGGTATAACGCGGCTTGGAAAAGTCAAGGTCTTAAAACTGAAAAAAATGATCTGTTATACCCAGGGGCGTAGCAACTTGGGGGGGGGGGGGGGGGGGGGGGGGCAGGTCATTTTAGAAACAGGTCATTAATAATTATATGAACATATGATCTCATACAGCCATCCCCTCACTTTTAAAATGTCCGCTACGTCCCTGGTTATACCGTTCCTAAGGTATGTGTACAATTTTTTATTCACGTTTTTGTTTTGTTTTTTTATGACAACAGTATTTCCAGCAGAAAAGATACCCAAAGATGCTGTTTTAAATTGTTTTAAAAAATCTGTGTTTTTGAAACAAATGAAGACAGCAGTAATCATTGATCCATTTGAATTACTTAGCCAGACAAGTTTACTGTTCCAAAATATTACTGTTCCTCAAAATAAAATATACTGTTTAATGGAGGAAAAAGTTTTTGTTTTCTCCCCAGACATTTAAAAAGAATATATTTTAGAGCACTCACAATACTGTCAAACTGATATTTTTATCCAAGGTTATCACACCATCAGAAACTTACACTGGCCCATGCCTATATATATATATATATATATATATATATATATATATATATATATATATATATATATATATATCCTAGCTTTTACATTTAATGTCCCAAAAAAGTAATCAAAAAGAATCAGTAACGTTTAATCAAATTTTGCTTCATAATTCCTCCATAGCAACAGTACTTCGGATTTCGTTATTACTATTTATTATTATTATAATAATCTAGACATGTAACCAACCATGTTCACAACACATTTAGAATGTTTCAGAGTATGGCTTTGTGTTAAAACTGTGTGATGTATATTTAAGACACACAGTGTGGATATATATTCAAGTATCATGTACACGAAATAGAATGTAATATGAATACACAGCAGTTCAGAAACATATAAGCAAGCGTTGTTATTAATTAATTGTGCTGTTTTTAAATGATTTGTCAAAGCAATAATACCTCATATAAAACGCTTGCTTGGTAGAACGTCTGAATGTAATTTATTTGTGATTTAGAACAAAGCAAAATGAAGATACTGTGCTTGTTTAACAGGGCAGCTTTTGTTTGCTGTGCCTACAAGAAGCTCCGGTAGGGGTAGCAGACATGCTGTATCACTGCATTGTGGCGTCACGTTACAACGAAAACACGTTTTAAATAAAACATGTATGTGCTTAAGCGTCCCTGAAACTCGTTTCAATTGAGTACTTACAAATGAAGAAATGGATGGCAGGAATGTTTTGACGAGGTTGCACAGAAACACAGAGCTCAGTACAAGAAACCAGTTAAACCCGGCAGCCATTTTCTTTTCATCAGCCAGATCCACCCCCAATTACTCAAACGGACTATAGCCCTGTTTTAAAGTGGTTCCTTGGATTACACGGTTTTTGTTCAATGATGTTGCCTAAAAACATGCAATTGCATTCAAATGTGTTTAAAAACAACATGTTTGTGAGACAAAAAGTATTGTTTTCGCGTCAGCTGCGAATTTCTTTAAATGCATTTAAATCGGTTGCAATGTGTGAATAAGTACTCAAAACTTCCGCTGTTAAACGATATATTTATAAGCGTACATACACAAAAATTATTAAGAGTGGCGCCTAAAGAATATACAAGCAAATCTGTGATTGGCACCTCAACCTATCCAAACAGGTACTTTGCTTTGGTTTGAAATGTGGTTGCCAGGACGTTTCAGCCAATCGTCGCTCAGAAGGGGCGGAGCGTAGCCTGCATCAGGTTAGTGCTATAATGAAAAGAATATAGAAAGGGGAGATCCAATCCGGTTTCAGCTAGTTTCCGTTCCGATAGAACATTTAAGCTTGCTTCAGTGTTTCCTAGACCTGTTTTTACTCTTTACTAATCGGTGTCGAAGCTGCTGTAATTTATTTTCCTATTTTTGTTCTAAAAGCCTACAAGCTTTAAGCAGCCATGCCTAAAAGGAGCAAAGTAAGTACAGACATACTCGATGTTTTATACTGTTTTGTAATTTTGGTTTTATTGGCATGCGATAATTCAACATGTATGTCTTTATGGAGCTTTATCTAAAGTTATTCGAGTGTTTACTGCATTGGTGCATGCGTTAATTCGTAATCTAGGGCATGTGAGTCGGTGGCATGAATCTGGCGCCTTTTTACTTAGAGCTGAGCAATGGTTCTGTCGACTGTGTGTGGACATTTAAAGAATACACGACGCAAGCAGATTTCCTTGCTTTAATTTTATATCAAAATCGTGTTTAGAATACGCAAAGTAATGCTCAAACAAAGGGGTGTAACCTCGTAACGTTTGGGCATGTTATTCAAGTGTTTTCTAATTAAACTACTATGTTTTATGTCCTTTTGACTATATGCACGCGAATTTATAAAAGTTGTAAGTCTAAAGGTATTATGTGGGATTATTAAGACCTTGTTGTGTAACTGTAAATACATGTGTAGTGGCGTGTTGTGTACTCCATATGGCTTTCGAGTAGGACACATACACACCAACGTTATAGCCTTGAGCGTCATGGCTGCCTTTGAATTTAGCCATATTTAAATAACCAGAGAATAAATCTTCCGGGGTAACAAGATCATTAGTAATTTTTAACATGCGCATACCACCTGAATGTTTTCTCACTTGACCTTTGAAATGGACTTTGTAAAGTGGTTTAAGAAAGTTCACCTACTTTTTCGCGAATTTAACTAAGTGCTAAATGTAATAACCATCCGTTTTCATTTTCAGCAAGGAAAACTTAATTCACGTTCACAATATTGAACGAAATGTATCTATGTTTAGTGTATTTACTCGTCGAAATGAACGAGTTTGGTCGGTAGAGGCGGAGCTACTGTTCCCCTCCTCCCTCTGAACTACTTCAGTGTGGAATTTTTTTTTTTCCTTTTCGGTAACGTCGCAATTACCTCAGAACTACTGTAAATAAACTAGTGTCAGCGGCATACTATCGCAATATGATTTACTTCGTTTATTTCCTTCGTTTATTCGTTTATATTTGTTCTAATGCAATAAATTATTAGGACGTATAACGTCCTACAAGACCCAGATTCCTCCAACCCTCCCCCACAGTGACTTTCAGATTACATAATTGGCCATAAGTTTTTAGGGGGGTGTTTGGGGGTACAAAACCTCCCCCCTCAGTCAACCATCTATTTACACACACTAACCACTTCTGTTTCTTCTGGTACAGGCTAACAATGACACTGAAGCAGCTGGGGTAAGTTTGTCTTTTTCACTGTGGCATTTAACACATTATTGAACACAACTGTTACATGTTTGTTTAGTTTTCTAAACTTCTTGTTTTCTTCAAATAAACAGCCAAAGAGACGGTCAGAGAGACTTCAGGGTGTAAGTTGGTTTTGTCAGACTCACTAATTTCATCGTTAGTGACAATTTTATCATGTGCCTGGCTAACGCATGGTTCTTTTCTAGAAACCCCAAACGCCAAAGTCTGAGCCCAAGCCAAAGGTAAATGAAAGGAAATAAGCTTTATTACAGTTAATAATACATTTTTAATCGATGGCTTAATGGTTTGTGTTTTTTCTGGAACGTTACAGAAAGCACCTGCACGAGGAAAGAAGGCCAAGGAAGTAGAAAAGGCCAAACCAGAGGAGAAGAAAGAGGACGCAAAGCCAGAGGCTGAGGAGAAAACTCCAGCAGAGAACGGAGACACCAAAGCTGATGAAGTAAGTCATTCTCTAATTACATTAGAATAATTAATATATACTGCTTGGGTATGCTATTGAGCTCTGTGTCTTACTTAGTACAGAGTGCTGGGGAAAATGTGTGTAATTTTGGGATTTTGTTGCCAAGTCTGTTGAAAGCAAGTATTTTATAATTTATTTACTTTTGTTTTTACAGAACAATGGAGAGGCAGGTGACGACGAAAAAGCTGAATAACGTTAATATCATTTCACCAGAGCTCCCATACCTCTTTTCTTGTACAATACAGAGGAATATTTTTATTGACTATTTTCTAAAAAAAAAAGTTTTTGTTTTGTTTTAGTAGTTTAAAAATTAGAAGCTCATTTTATAGACTATGTTCAAGAGAAAAGCCTTAGAAGAGAGATTCCATCTTTTCCCACTCCAGTTTTTCCTGAAGAAGAATTGCAATCATGAAACAACTAATGACTTCCCTTTAATTTTTTTATTTTTGTGTCTGTTTTGGGAGAGGAATGGAACCGGTTGCGACACAATGTGATTTGTGCCATTTTTAAACCTTTTAAAAATGAAATTTCTTAAGTCATTCAATTGAAACTGGGAGCGTTTGCCTGAGACACTAACATTCCATAGGCAATATGAGGGACACCTGTATGTAGCCTGTATTGTTTTGGAAGGGGTTCTGTAAGAAAATGCTTTTGTTTTGTTTTTAGGGGGGATGGGACTGATTGTAAGCTGTATTCTATAAATTGAAACCTCTTTATTCAAACCGTTTTATGAATCAACAGCTTTTGATTAATGATCCTGCTCGCTAGTACTGGAACACTCATCTGACGTGTGATTTTTACTTTTGTCTGTGTGGTGATAGCATTGCAATAACGTTGTATAGCTGCTGTGAAAAGGTTTTCATGATTTCTATATGCAGTATGTGATGGTACTTTTAAGAGGATGAAAAATGGAATTGTGTGTGTTAGCAAAGCTAATGACAGAGCTGTGTTACAGTGTTAAACATGCAGGTTGTAGCTGACATTATACAAAAAAATTACTGTAATTTCATTCTTGTGAACATGCCAGCAGTAGCTAAGTCACTCAAGGTTTTTAGGTTAAAAGTACATGTGTACAGTTTTCTTCCCATTTTTATGTAGTTCTATCTGTAATGATTGGTTGACATGCAAATAAAATGGTTGTAATTTCACCTAAATTTTTGCCCATGTTTTTTTCCTGTGGCTAAATGGAGCACAAATTATGTAACAGTGAAAGTGATCACTACAAAAGTCAGTGGTTGAGTAATAATGATAATGAAAAATACATTAAATAAAAGAATGCCATGCACTGTGAAATTGATATTACATTTTCTTTACAATATATATATGTAGTCATTGGATAAATTTTATATATATATATATATATTTTTTTTTTTTTTCTAACAGGCAGCATTTTAATAGACCATAATATGGCAAAACAATGCTGTTTTTTTTTGTCCACTGAGTCTTAAAGTATTAAGTTGCTAAGTTAATTAGAGAAATTTAAGGCCCTTAAAGTCTTAAATGCTGTCACAAGTTATTAAATTTTGCATTTTTATTAGACAGTTGTATAATGTTGTATAATTATAGTTTGCTGAAGTTTGATATTTTGGGATATGTAGTTTATGAAATTGATAAAATCCTGCTATACTTGATGTCACACTGCCTTGTTTACTGCAGTAACGAAGGCAACACCTTCTGGTTTAACATTTTTATAAAGTTTATGAATGTTTTAGTTTAGGATTAGCTGCTTACAATTAGCTTCAGTATTTAGTGAATATACTTAATGTCACCAACGTTACTGGTTCAGACAAAGTGGTGACGAGGTCTTAAAATGTATGAAAAAGTGTTAAAAAGGTATTTCATGTATATATATAAAACAAGAATCTCTGATTCCTGTATATACAGTTTTTACAATTTATTTTTATTTGAATATATATTAAATATATATATATATATATATATATATATATATATATATATATATATATATATATAAAACTGAAATTTTCAGCATCTTTACTCCAGTCCTCAGTGACACGTGATCCTTCACAAATCACTCATTTTTAATACACTGATATACTGCTCAAAATTATTAACACTTAAAACAGTTTGGTTTTGGATTGACTACAGTCAAAAGTAAGCAAAATATATATTTGCCTTGCTTTTTTTATTACATTTTTATTAATTTTGAACCATTGTCTATATCTAATATATTCTATATTAAAAGATTTTGGCTTATGTCTCATCTGCATGAACTGAATGATTTGTAATATTAGCATATCTGGAAAGAAAACAACTGAGAAGATGATGGATGAAGGTTGGGCTGGGAATCCTTATAACAAAAGCAAAGATCTGTACAAAGTTGTGAGTTTCTCTAATAATGTTATTTATTTTAAGACAAACATTCATGCATTTTTAGGGGTTGCCCATCTACATTTTTGTGTTTTTATCTTAGCGCATTGAAGGTCAGGCTAAAAGTTGTTATCATAAAAAAGCTTATGATTTTCTAATCACAATTTGACCATTTATTGAGACCATAGTTAATTATACTTCATACTATGTATTTTTATTTTATAAACCTGACCACATTCTCCCCTAATTCATGATTTATGCTATACTCATGATTTATACTGTACATTTCTGCTATAGGAACTTTGTTTTCACACAGGTATTCTGATATCAGATTTCTCTGCAATGAAGAATCATGCATTTTCTGTAAAGCCACATAGTGGAGATATGTGATGTGAAATAGAGTAAACAAATAGATTAAACTACATTTTTTAATATGCCGATTTAGCTAAAAGCTTTCACTCCATATTAACAATAGCTCTATTCTTATTCTATTTTATCTTAACACCAAATGCCACCACATAAAGGAAAGATAACATCGCAAAGTAACATTCATGTTTTATAATGCTGCCATTTTTTTTGCAAATCAGCTTCACAGAATATCATAATGTACACTATATGTTTATGAAATCAATATATTTTATCACTATGTAAGTATACAGATAGTCAAATATATACTTGGAGGCCTCCATTATTGAATCTATTTGTTTTCTTCTGCACAGTTTTAATATTAATTTCAGTAATATTATTGGATAAAATGGAAATGTTTGATTGATGTACAGTTTGTAAAGTATTACTGTCAGTAAATATATAATAGGAGAGACTTGGGACTTGCATTGTAAATCTTAAATAAGAATTTAAAAAGTAAACACTTAACACATTAAATAAAAAAAGAATAAAGTGTTTAGTTACTATCTTCTCAAACCCATTTAACAAAAATCTGCAATTCGAAACAATATTCTGTGCAGAAATTGCAAAAAAATGCCAGCAGGTTTTGTCTGGCACTGGTTATAAACAGTGACCTATAATGACCAGCTTATTTAGCTAAATGTTTTACATGAAACAAATGTGTCCTTGTGCCAACTCTTTAAAAACAACTTGCTTTGACATGTCATGCAAAGAGAATGACACATTTTAAGTGTTTTTGGTAGCCACTGTAACTTTGTAACGTTATATTTATACAGTCTGTTGAATGGTGCTTTCATTGGATAAGTACATCACGTAATCCCATGTAAAATGTGATAACAACAAGCGGAGTAGCGAGTTTTAGTTGTTTGCATATCTTCAAATATTATTCAAACCGTCCGACTACTTTATAGACAAAAGACGAACGGTTCCGCTGTCGCCATTTCACGTGACGTCACGTAGCAGTCGTCCGATCTGTTTGAACACGAACGCGGGTTTCCGTTGTTCTTTGAGGAACTATTCGTTTGGAAAGCCGTGAAAAACGAATGTTTCGAATCTACGCTAATCGTTTACAGTTTTAAACCTCCGCGTGGCTTCTGTTTTGGTTAAGCGGACGGGCGGTTAGATACACCCCTCCCCCTGCTTCCGGCGTTCAAGCGGAAGTAGCTATGAGCTCAGGCCTCATACTTCCAATGGCGACCGAAAACTGGCCGAACATAAAGCGGGAGCAATCGTGGAGGCGCACGAAGCCTACAGTCGACGTTAAATAATTATATAATTTACAAACTACATACAAAGTTCGTCTCCAAGCACCGTAGTCTTTGAGCTATGGCCGATAATACAGCCAGAAATGGGAGTATTTCACCCCTCGAATCGGGTAAGCCACAAAAAGTAACATTTATGGATGATATTAACAGGTACTTTGATAGTTTCTGTGTCGTAAATCAAATACTAAACCCTCTCGCTGTGTCCTTTCGCAGAGTTATATTACTTGATATCGCGCTATTTGAGCACGGGGCCGTGTCGGAAAGCGGCCGAGGTGAGTTGACTTTAGCCATCGAGACTTTTAATAAGAGTACAGTGTTTAAAATGATGCTCATCTGGACCAGAGCAATGAAACACCGCTCATTCTCATCTGTTGCAGGCTCTGGTGTGTGAACTGGAGGAAAATCAGGTGTGTTGCTCGATTACTTCAGCCTTTATGTCCGTCCGTCAGTGTGTTTCTTTCCTCTTGGATTGAATCGCGGAATTGACAAGATCACACTCTTCATTAGCGCTCGCCTTGAACTTGTTTACATTTTGCGCTGATGTTATTATCAGGATAACTTGGTATTTTCGCCGTAATTTAACATATTTATTTTAATTTTTTTCCCGAAAGCTCCTTCCACGTCGGTTGGATTGGGAAGGAAATGAACACCCGAGATCTTATGAAGATTTGGTAAGTGTTTTGATTTTTTTCTGGAACATGTGCACGGCATGGCTTTAAATCTGACGCGAATTTATTTTAATATAAAATATGTACTTAACTCATCTTAAATGACCGCCATGTTAAATGTTTTCTTTCGTTATTACGTGCGTGTATATAGGCGTAAAATATTTGACAACTTTTAATCAGGTTGTGTGTATTAAATGTTAAGGGGTTTAGTGTTTTGACTGCTTCCTTCAGTGCTGTATTGCAGTTAGGGTGGGGCCTCGTCAGGTTGTGGCTACGTCAGGATGTTAAATCAGCCAATCCTATGTCTGGACTCCCTGTCGGATTTGTATTTTGCATGTGACCTGCGCTATGATTGGCCGATAAGCTCACCCGTTTTGCATAAACTCCTTGCACTCTGCCACATGAGACAGGCTTTTTATTTATGTTTTCTTGAAGGGTCGTGACCGTGGATAGTTTCGTTATGTGGCGTTTAGGTGTATAAATGTTCCTAATTTAACAATACGACAGATAAGTCTTAGATATATAGGTATAATAGATAAGCATTGCTATTATTAGGGTCCCATGCAATCTGTTTTATTTTTAGTCTTTATGTAGACATCTATATTCTATTTTTAACAATATATTTTTTATTTGCGTAATGCATTTTAGTTTTGTGGACTATTAAATTGCTAATTAAATGTAATTCTTCTAAAGTAACATCGCAGTTCAGTTTAGTCAGTTTAACAATGTAAACAATTTCAGTTTTTATATTTGTTTCTGTTTTGTTCCTCTAGTTTTAATAATTGAATTATAACTTTTTACTACTTGATTTTAGAGGTGCTTTCTGCTGTACAAATGTATAGTATCATGTTTCTGTCTGTTTCTTCAACATTTGTTTATGGAAATTGTTTTTGTTATTTCATAAATAATGGCACAAATATAGTGGTAATATAATAATAGTAATAACGATAATAATGTAATATTATTCAATATATAATGCTTCTGTATTTGTTGCAAATGAAACGGCAACAATCAGACACATGGAACTTGCAGTTTCAACATTCAACATCGTTTTCAAATTAATATTTCAAAAAATTTAGAGAGCAATATTAGTAATACAATGTATTTACTATGTACGTTATACTACATGTCATTTATATATATATATATATATATATATATATATATATATATATATATACTTTTTTTTAAAAGTCTATATTCTGTTATTTTTAACCACTGTAATTATAGGGTCCTATATATTGCACAATACAGTTTGCTTTTGGACTGTCATTAAACTGTCTTATTTAATTTTATACACATTGGCTGCATCCGAAACCGCATACTTCCATATTATACAGTACGCCAAAATCAGTATGCGAGCCGAGTAGTATGTCCAAATTCGTAGAATTCAAAAATCAGTATGCGAGAAGTACCCGGATGACTTACTACTTCCGGCGAGATTCTGAAGTGCGCATCCCATGCATGCTGTGCCATCCCATGATGCCACGCGAACGAATTCATGAATGTAAGTAAAGCGATGTAACTGATGCAGGTAGGTCACGTGACCATGACAAAATGGCGGATGTAGTACGTCCGAATTCCATTCATACTTTTCACATTCATACTGTATAGAATGTACTTTTCTAACGGCTGAGTAGTATGTTTAAATTTAAATGCAGTACTTACTGAGTAGTAGGCGGTTTCGGACGGAGCCATTTTGTAAAGATCCATTATTGTATGTTAGGTTGATTCTAGATTCATTCATGGACATTACTCAAAGGAGAATTATTTTAAAATGTAAATTCTTCAAAAATGGTAAAGTAATTATCAGAACTAAATATTTAATACATTTTTAATTTTAATTTTATGTACGTAAATAGTGTTGAGGTATTTTTATTGTTATACCTTTTTTATTATATAAAACTGTTTTCTAAACTGTTAGTAAATTTTTACCTGTTTTTGCCATGAAATATCCTGAGAAGCAGGTATGTAAATAAACTTCAATCACTCCCTTTGTTAGGTCGCAGCCAACAGACATATTGCACCAGACCACCTTTTGCAGATATGCAAGCAAATCGGTCCGGTCCTGGACCGAGAGGTCCCGTCTGGTGTGCCAGGAGTGCACTCTCTACTGGGGGCCGGGAGGCACTCTTTACTGCGAACGTCAAAAGGTGAGATCAGGTGATTCAGACCCACTGCATTGGATAGTTTCTCAGTTATCCAAGTCTAATTGTCACCACTGTCTGCTTTCTATCAATACTTCTAGACTGCTGCACTAGCAGATGGAAAACCTCTACGTTCGCAGCCCTTCACAGAGGGAGACCACCAGAGAGGCCTTTAAACTGCAGGGATGCAAATATTGGTAAGAACCTTCAACAGGGTTAGTTCAGGTGCTGAAAATCCTTGAAAATGCTTGAACTTGTAAAGTGTTTTCAGGGTTTTAAAAATGTGCTTGAAAATGTCATTTCATAATAACCTATCTTACTAAATGGGTATTAAATAATGAAATAGCTGACACCCTGATCCTATGAATAATTTTGAATAAAAAAAAATCCCACATTTTGCAAAAAACTTGGATGAAGGGCTTTACCTAAGTATTAGTTTTACTATCTGGCATCTGATTTTAGTGCGATTAATATTGAAATATTTATAAAGTCTTAAAAGAGATAACAATGGTATTGGGGCAAACATGTCATCCTAAATGGTTCCTTAGAAAAGTACTGAAAAAGTTTGAAAATGCACCTGAAATCTGTTTTAAAGGTGCTTCTATTTAACTTTAGAAATGGTGTGAGAAACCAGCTTTAATGATATACCTGCATCAAGGCACATTTTCTTTTCTGGATTTCTCATTTTTATTAGTTAAAAATAGCCATGAAATGGAGATTGAGGTTGTGTTATATTCCTTTTTGTGACACTTAAAAGTGAAACCTCTTGTCTGTAAGGACACTTTCTTCTGCGGGGAGAAATTGGAGCAATAGGCAAAAACAGTTTATTCTTAAGTATTCATTGATGAGGGGAAAACACTTCGTAACCTTTTTATGTGTTAATTGCTTGTCAGAAGGACTCATCTCAAAGAAGTGGGGAAGAACCATTAACGCACCCTGAAGAACAGAGTGGGAAAAACAATTCTGCATTAATTGCAACCATTTTAGTGCGTTTTGACTCGCGCCATGAACATTGATGTTAGAGGATTATGCAAGATGACATTAGTTTACCCAAAACTGAAAATTCTATTAATTACTCACCCTTATGTCACCCCAACCCCTGAGACATCCGTTCTTCTACGGAATGCAAATGAATTTTAGATTAAATCTGAGGACAAACTCTGTATGTCTTAATGTGTGGTTAAATCTGAGAATACGTTTGTTTGTACGTAAACAAAAATAAAGACATTCAGTAGTTTCTTATAGTCAGTATAGAGTGTGATACTTTCATGATGCCTGCCCACAATTTCCTCTGTTTGAAACAAAGCACAGGTTAATCGTTGGTAATGGCCCACTCGCATGACCTTGTAATGGTCATGGAGATGACAGCCAATCACATGAAGCCTAAACTGCAAGACAAAAATGCACAGAAGTAGTAGTATATAAAGTCTGATCATAAAGCACTGGGTGATTACCAACTACGATATTAAGCTTTTCCTCCATTTTGACAGACGCTATTCACTTCTGTTGCACGAATGTGATCGGATAGCTTCTGCACTAGTGTTCACGTTAAGCAATCTGATTGGTTGACACCTATGTTGGCAATTGAAAATTTTAAAATTTCTCAACTTTTGCAGCAGACAACAGACCCAACATGACTCAGTGATTAATAACCCATAATTCAGTTTGCCAATGCCTGATGTCACTCCATTCAAAGTCAATGGAAAGTGAAACGCACGCTAATACATCAGAAGTGACACCAATCAAGACAAAACGGTTGTCTAAACGGTAATAAGTCATTATTTTTGTTTTATGAATACTCTCAAAAGTATTTGTGTAGCTTGATAATATCCCGATTCAATCACTGGTGGCATATGGTCTGTTTTGAGAATGTTTTTGGGTGTTATTCTGGACTTTGAAAAAGTTGGGAACCTTGCTGTCTGTGGAAGATGAGAAAGATCTCAGATTTCATCTAAATATCTTCATTTGTGTTCTGAAGATGAAAGGTTCCAGGGGTTTGGAAATTCGTAAGGGTGCATAATGAATAATCAAATTTTCGTTTGTTGGTGAACTAACTCTTTAAAGCAATGAGGATAAAGTAGAAGAATACTTCCAGAACCAGCTCTGGTCAAAGTGTGGGATGGCAGTGTATTTGAGTATCAGTGTATTTGAGTATTTGAGTATATTCATGTCTTGGCTGAAATGGAGCTTAAATATGGAGTGTTCTGAGTGGGTTTCCTGTCTCTCTTTGTAGTGGAGGTGTGCCGAGGCAGAGAGCTCACAGGAGCCCAGCGCTTCAGCTCCATCAACCCTGTCAGCAATTATCAGCACATGAAGATGCACAGGAGGATCCTGGGACATCTCTCTGCTGTGTACTGTATCGCCTTTGATCGAACAGGTTCCAGGATTTTTACGGTGAGCAGCAAAAATCTGTTGGACCTCCCTGGGTCCCTGTTTTGGGTCTTGACTAAAGATGATAATGATTAATCACTGATCAATGACCAGTGACTCTATATATATATATATATATATATATATATATATATATATATATATATATATATATATATATATATATATATATATATATATATATATATATATATATATATATATATATATATATATATATATATATATATATATATATATATATATATATATATATATATATATATATATATATATATATATATATATATATATATATATTATATATATATATATATATATATATATCTTACCATATTAGGTAGCCTACTATGTTAGGTGTACAATCTGACACAATGACGGGAATCATAAAAATAAAGCTTGTTTATTTTGGTCTTTATTTAGGCTTCCCCTACTGTAATACATCTAATACACGGATTGCTGTAAACTTGTCAATGGCAGGGAAGTGTTTTCTCTCGTTAACTGCAGGAAAAAGAATTAATCAAAAACATTTATAGATTTTTACGCACACCATAATAACAGCTATTCATTCATTCATTTTCTTTTCAGCATTCTCTTTATTTATCAGGGGTCGCCTCAGTGTAATGAACCGCAAACGTATCCAGCACATGTTTTACACAACGGTTGCCCTTCCAGCTGCAACCCATCTCTGGGAAACATCCAAACACACTCATTCACAAACATACACCACAGACAATTTAGCCTACCCAATTCACCTATAGCGCATGTCTTTGGACTGTGGGGGAAACTGGAGCACCCGGAGGAAACCCACTTGAACGCAGGGAGAACATGCAAACTCCACATAGAAACGCCAACTGACCCAGCTGAGGCTTGAACCAGCGACCTTCTTGCTGTGAGGTGACAGCACTACCTACTGCGCTACAGCGTCGCCACACAGCCATACATGTAAAACACAAATAATGTCCTTCAATACGGTCACGTCTAGCGGCTGTCATCCTAGATCCAATCTCCATCGTTGTAAGCTGCTTGCTGTTCTGTCTGTTCCATTGCTATGTTTGTTAGATGTTTCCCACTTTCTTTTGCAGTCTGAATTGCAAATTTCGGTCACAGGATGCCATCTTTTTTGCGTTGACTTCACGTGTAAACCACTCACACTTCATCCGTGTCTGCTTACTGCACAGGCTGCAACCCCCCCCCCCCCCTTCCATGTAATGTAGTAATTGTGAGGGAGCAGGTGACATGTCATTTTTTTGAAAGACACTCAAAATACATCACCAGGAAGAATCTTAAATATTTATCAAACATTGAACTGAAAAATCATATTTAACTTAGAACATTTTTTTTGTGTGAATTATATTTATTTATATTTAATATATTTATATAAGTAACTTTTTATTGTAATACGAATTTGTTTTTATCATGTAACATTTATATGTATATCCATCTTGCCATGAAAGTTGCTGATGTGGCAATAAATAAATAATCAATACATAAATAAACACTCAAATACATCATGTGCGCTGCAAATGCAACGTCTATACGTCACGTAAAACAGTACATTGCAAACTGAAATAAATATAATTCAAGAGTATGGTTTGGAATTGGATGTTTTATGAGATTATTTATATTTTTTGAAATTAATTTGCTTGTTTAATTAAGAATTTTGCAGCATCGCAAAAATACGACTTTTTGTTGATTTTTGCGTTGGATTCTGCAATCGCAGAATCGCAAAAAACTAGGGGGTCTGAATAAGTCAAAACCACACTGGTACCTTTTCAAATCTACAAAGGTTTATTTTTGTATATTTTTGGTGACTAATTTGTTGTCTTTGTACTAATAAATGCTTTTATAATGCCTGTTTGAAGAGCCAAATTATTAAGAACCAGTTCCTCTGAAGTAAACATCTTAAATGATTAAGGCAAACGGATTAGTTGGTTGTTTATTTAAATGATGGTTGTTCAATGTAAAATAAACATCCCTAATCTTGACCCTGTTTATTTCCTGGCCCTCAGGGTTCCGACGATGCCTTGGTGAAGATCTGGTCCTCGTTTGACGGAAGGCTTCACTCCACTCTCAGAGGACATTACGCGGAGATATCAGACCTCGCTGTTAACTTTGAGAATACTCTTATTGCGGCCGGGAGCTGCGACAAAACCATTCGAGTCTGGTGCCTTCGTACATGTGCCCCAGTGGCAGTCCTGCAGGGCCACAGCGGGTCTATTACCTCTTTACAGGTGAGAGAGCCTTAGTATTTTACTTTTTCATGGGATGCCTTTAGAGATGTGTACCAAAACTCTGCACTTTATTGGTACTGGTGCTAAATTGTAAAGGAGTGAAGTATCGATACGCTCTGACGTAGGGCTGTGCAATTAATCGAAAATCTGTTTTCGATTTCGATTTTGGCTTCTAACGATTATGAAAAACCATTATTATATGTAATCATATACCGCCCCCTTTCCAGTTGTACACATTTGTTTCTCTGCTAAGCTCAGTTCAGTTCCTGTAATGTAACTTTTGCAGCACGGGATGCGCATCATTCATTGATGTACGTTCGAATCATTCATATTTTTAAAAGCGCGATAGAGCACATGCTGTTGTGTGTATGGGCGCCACGCATGGCCTCGGACAGGCTCGGAGACACGCAGAGCACACACATCTAACGGCATCTTAATGCGAGCACTTTAATGGTCAAATACATGCACATTTGTGTCAGAGCGCGATGTTTTATGTCTTAAATCATTTTAAACCGTCTTAATTTGGCTTTGTCCAAGTAAAACTACTTAATCTGGCCGACATCCATCCAATCACCAACAATCCATCTCAATAAAACCTTATTTTTTATATTTAAGCTTTTTATTGCGAGGAGAAACAATTCACATCAGCTGCTATACATTTTTTACAGCAAATTCCCCATTAAAAAAAGAAAACAAAAAATAAATATAGGATTCCTCATGATAATTCCAGTAATAAACTGATTTTAATCATCTGTATTAGTCTAAAATTTCATTTTAATGGTCTTAAAAGTGTCTTAAAATGTCTCAAATTTGATTATGTGAAACCTGTAGAAACCCTGAGTTGTGTCATCCTTCCTCCACCGTGCAAAAGTAACTCCAATATTGATTTAGGAATTTAAAAAGGTTTTGATTCAGCATTTGTTTTTACTGCTGTCTGCACATGAACATGCGGCAGGCGTACACTTGCTAATGGCGGATCTGCGTGAACGGGTGCGCAGTTGTACAAATCTACATTTGCTGACAGACAGTTTGGGCTTCTTATCAGAATTATAGGAATTATCGGCCCAACAACTTTTAACTAGAGGAAAATTTTTTAGTCTTATGCCTCACCCAGAATATAAAAATACACATAAATACATTTATATTATTTACTTATGGTCTCTCAGTACTATTGGAATGTGAAAAGACTTTTAACCTGCGCAACGAAAACTGTTTCTGAAGACAATCACCTATTGCACCTTTAAACATTAAAATCCTTTTACATCTCTGTATTTACAAATGAATAATAATAAAATATGCTTGAGAAAAAAACTGCTTATTTTTAAATTGCATAAAGCTCCAAAACTCGATTACTTTTAATCCCAAACACAGTTTTGTTCTCACTTATGTGAATGTGTTAATGATAAAACATAAACATTAGACACAGCTAATTGTTTAACTGCATTTTGCAACTCAAAAAGGGTATTTTCAACTGCAGGGAGCACAATAAGCCAAGAAAGGTTCCGACTTCTGTCAGAAAGGCAAACATTGATTTTTCTCCGGAAGAATGTTTAAAAACTGATATGTGTAAAACATATGCTGGATAAGTTGGCGGTTCATTCCACTGTAGCGACCCTTGAGTAATAAAGGGACTAAGTCGAAAAGAAAACGAATGAAAACGCAACAATAAGTACAGATAAGGGAACCATTAAAGTACCGAACCGATTGAGTGGTATCGATAAAAGTAGTAATAGCGGTAAAACCTTAACGATACCCATTCCTATATGCTTTAAAAGAAAAGTTAACGCAAAAATGAAAACTCTCATCATTTACTCCTCGTCCACTTGTTCCAGGTCTGCTTGAGTTTCTTTCTTCTGTTGAACACAAAGGAGAATGTTTTGAAGAATGTTGGAAAGCAACAGCCATATATTTTTTATGTTTAACAAAAAACATTTTCAAATACTATCGATTTACTACATTCTTCAAAACATCAAACAAAAGAAAATAAACTCAAACAGGATTATGACCAATTGAGGGAAAGTAAATGAGTAAATGTTAATTTTTAAGTGAACTATCTCTTTAAATTAATTCAGGAGCTTGACAGGTTTGCTTACGAGCTTTATTTATCTTATTAACAATGAACTGGCTCTCTTGCTATACTCTACCGCCAATTTTGTGTTATATTATTTATATTATACAATAGTTGAGTAAGAACGTTTTAAAGGTAGTGTAAAACAATAATACTATAAACTATAATTACAGTAATTAATATAATAGAGTTGAAGTCAGAATTATTACCTCCCTGT
The DNA here is from genome assembly GCF_903798145.1 of Danio aesculapii. Taxonomy (NCBI): domain Eukaryota; kingdom Metazoa; phylum Chordata; class Actinopteri; order Cypriniformes; family Danionidae; genus Danio; species Danio aesculapii. Next base: position 42,194,209 of record NC_079449.1, read on the forward strand.
ATATTTTTCCCTAATTTCATGGAAAGAAGATTTTTCAACGCGTTTCTAGACATAATAGTTTTAAGTCATTTCTTATAACTTTTTTTTATTAGATTTCTTTTTCTGTTTGCCATGATGACAGTGCATAATATTTTACTAGATATTTTTTTAAGATACTAGGATTCTGCTTAAAGTGCAATTTAAAGGCATAAGTAAGTTAACTAGGCAAGTTAGGGTAGGCAACGATGGTTTGTTCTGGTGACAATCCAAAAAATATTGCTTAAGGGGGCTAATAATATTGACCTTAAAATGGTTTCTAAAAAATTTAAAACTGCTTTTATTTTAGCCAAAATAAAACAAACAAATCTTTCTCCAGAAAAAAAAATATTAAAGGAAATATTGTGAAAAAAATCCATGCTCTGTTAAACATCCTTTTGGAAATATTTGAAAAAGAAAAAAATTCACAGGAGGGCAAATAATTTTCACTTCAACTGTATATCTTCATAATATAACACTTAATGTTACTCCATTTGGAATTCTGCCGTGATTGTTGAGGGTTTATGCAGTTCTTTTCATACACCGTAATACAAATACCTGAACTGAAAGGTTTTAGCTACTCGATCATTAGTTCTGTCATTTTAGGTAAAACAGGAAAGGAGGGCATATGTTTCATGACTCAGTCATAGCTATGATGCAAGTTAGCTGAAATGAGAAAATAAATTATTGCAATGCGGCCACAAATGAAGAGGCCATGAGAGCACATACTTATTTTTTGACAACAGTATCTATTATTTTTCTTCTGCTGGTTTGTGGAGATTGAGGTCACATTGTACTGAGGACAGTAAATAAAGTGGGAGAACAAGAGGGTGAGAGAGGGACAGGATTGGAAATAATCGAGAACAAGGATTTGAACTCTGTATGACAGAAAATGTAACTACAGTTAGGTATTTACACAATCAGTGGTCTGTTGAAAATGTTCTCTAGAACAAAAACTGTCTGTACACATTACTGCAAAGGAAATCAAGTTTTTAGGTCTTCTTCTTGACAACAAAATGACTTATCACTCATTTGAAATTGTAAAAAAAAAAAAAAAACAAGTACCTGAAAGCTATGAAAATGATCAAAGTATTGGCTAAAACTAAATAGGAGCGGATTTTACTGTACATTGGCGATGATTAGAGTTCTCATTCGATCCGGTTTGGACTATGGGAGTTTGATTTAGGATTTTGCCAGGAACTCATATAAACCGATCCATAATACAGTACACCATCAAGGATTACGGCTTGCTTTAGAACATTCAGAACATCACCGGGACAGAATTTGTACATTGAAGCCAATGAACCTTCACTCCAAAAACAGACGGCTGAAACTTTCATTACTGCATGCTGTTAAATTAAAAGCAAATGCAAACAACCCAGCTGATTCTGCAGTTTTAACCCACAATTTGTGCAGTTGTATGAGAGTAAGCCAAAAATCATCAGACCATTTGGTGTGCGCATTAATCCACATTTACGAAATTTTAACATAAACCTAAGGCTAGTCCTCCCCGCCCACCGTTCCCACGTGCCTGTCAGCAATCGCCGCCCTCGGCTGCCTCAGAAAGCAGATCTCGCATAACGTGTGTGAGAAATACTACAGTAAGAACTTTAACAATCAGTATTTGATGCATTTTTTGTGGATTTGCAACAATGAGTCACACACAATGTCATTACAAAGTTCTCACACACACACACACAATGAGGACACAAACACATACACACACACACACACACACACGTAGCGCAGACATACACCCACACACACATAGCTCAGACACGCAGACACACACACACACACACACACACACACACACACACACACAGAGAGAGAGAGAAACAGCGCGTTAAGCTTTGCACTCGTTTTGCACGCATATGTGACATGATACTGGTAATCTCCACTGCTGAATGGATATTTGTTATGTCAATGTACAAAATAAACCCGATTTAATGTCCACAAACCGCGATTGAAGCGTCTTCCTTTATAATTGTTCTGACAAGCAGCTGTGCTGATTAAGTGAATCTGAAGTGAATCGCTGTAATTCATTACACACGTGCTCTGTTTTAAAACATTTTAAACTTGTAAAACTCACTCTTGATCACGTTTGATGATGATTGATGATCCTAGCGAACTGAACACACCTTTTGTTCCCGGTTGCTTTGCGCTCGTCCTCTCTTGTTGATATGATTAAACACGTGACTACCGGACATGTTAATGCGCGCAGCTGTCAATCAATTCAGTGGGCGGGGGGGACCGCTCTCGTATGTAAAGTTGCGGTCGATCCGAAAACCGCTCCAATTGGTCCACCGTTTTTATGTTGTTAAATTTGGAAAAAAAAAAAGGACTGGGTGTGTTTATTTCACCCCAATATGACAGTTTATACACTATACTTGCATTTCTTTCCAAACAGCTTGGAAAAGTAGATTTTTCAGCATAGGTGCCCTTTAAGTCAAACACACCTCGCTGCGTCATAGGGAATTAAAGAAGCCCATAATCACTATGGATTTAGGACATCAGAAGAAAAGAGCAACTCATCCTAATGTGTATATAGACAACAATATCTGGATATTATAAGCCAATATTCTCTACACGCACCAATAATTTTATAAACGGTTCAATGGTGGAAAATGACGTAAGCAGCATTGGTGACTGAACACCAATGTTATGGAATCAGTCTGACCTAAGAACGGTCAATATTTACAGCTGAAGTCCATTCTTTACTTTTAGCATTGGAATATATAGAAAATGTCCAACAAAATAACTCTTATCATTTTTACAGACTCTAAATCATGCCTCAAAGTGATGGAATCTTCAAAAAATGATCACCTTTTGGTTTGATAATATTTTAACTAAAGTTCACCATCTACAAAACCAGTTTTATCATATCATTTTTGCTGGGTTCCAGGACATATTGACCTTTCAGGAAATGAACGAGCTTGTTCTTCAGAGACGAGACCTTTTATCAATGTTTACATTTAAAACGAGTGGCAAGTGGAGTGCGATGCATTGAAAATAATAAACCGTATGAAATGCAACCTGAACTCTCAAACAGAATTTTAAGACTAGATTTGATAAAGGGATTTTTACAGGATGTCGTATTGGACATGCAAGAATAGCCCATAGTTTTTTGCTCAAAGGTTAAGACCCTATTCAGTGATTCTACTGCACAATTCATCTCACAGTGAAACACATTTTACTGTATTGTGATTCCTGAAGACTTTTTTTTATGAAATGAACTCTTAAGGACCTTTTTAGCAAAGTGACGCCTGGAAAATTTGTAAAGAATTTTTATCGTAGCACTTAAAATCGTATTCAATTTATGTTTTCCTTTATTTATTATTGAAATGAAATTGCCATGAAAACAGCTTTGTTGCTGACATGGCATTAAATAAAAAAATCATTACATGACAGAAAATGTCTTGCAGATATTGCTTGATTATCAGCTCTAATTTAACAATTGTGGCCACAACGAATTCTATTTAGCAGCTTATTATTTCATAGCCATGTGTTAAATGAATTTCCCCTATTTTTTGTTGAATAATGACTATTTTATAGGGCTGCACAGTGCACAATATATAAAAAAAAGTTAATCACTATTATTGAGATAACAGTAAAACCCATATCTGTATCGCAAATGAATGAATTTAATTTATGTCCCAAGCTTTTTGTGCGGTGCATGCATAGGTTGTTTATCCAAATTTGACCAATCAGTTAGGGTCTTCCTGTCTTTATACCATCTTTTTTCAATTGCTGCTGTAGATTTTTGTGTCAAAATATCCAAAAAAAAATCCACTTTTATCCACTTTATGACCTCAAGTTATCCCAAAAGTTTTGAAGAATGTTTAAATTCAGAGATATAAGCAACTTTAACTAGTGGCATGGAGGATGTCGCCATGCTAATGATGTCAAACACTCTCCACCTTCTGCTTCATGCAACTAAGTGTTGAATCCTAGCTCGTCCCTGAACATGATTTTTACAGGATTCCTGTATGATATAAAAAAGACCACAACTCCCACAATTCCACATTCCATCTCAGTGTCATCAAACTACCCCTGTGCTATCAATAAACACCCACTAAGGGCGGAAATTACACGCTGTGAATTTAAACCACTAGAAATATCCTTATTGCAATACAATGTTATATATTTTTCCAGTATTGTATAGCTTTATTGTTGTAACTTAGACAAGAAAGCCCAAAGAAAAGTGTAAATAGTGGTACAAATACAGTAATGCAGTTCATTTTAGCATGTTGATGGTGCAGTATGTAAGTTTGACACCCAGTGGTTGAAGTACGTATTGCATTCCTGAATGAAAACAAACGCAAGTGCAGGTTGCCAGATTGAAGACCAGCGAGTCCGACTATCAAGCCTAAAGGCTGATTTAAATCGTGTTCTATATAAAAGCAACGGCACGCAATAGAAGGAATATTTTCATATTATTTTGTTCTAAGCAACACCTCGAATTGATATATTAGAAACGGCTTCTATTTTTTGCATCTGAACAACAGAAAACAGACAATGATCACCTCAGGTACACCTCATGTGCTTTATTCAGTGTTAAATGCTAACAATGTGAGTTTGAATGCCATTTTGCCTGACAGTTATTGCCATACTACTGAAAGCAGCAGCAGATAGTTCACCTTAGATCTTAAAAATAAAATAAACCGTTTGAAATTGAACTTTAGAACTGTGAAATAATGCAAATCAACATATCAGGGATTTAGCATGTACGTTTAATAATGTTAAAGAAGTTTAATATGTATTAACTGTATTATAAACCTTACCAATTCGTGAGTGAGTGCACTATTCTGTGCTTCTGAATGGCTGTATTTAAATTTCTGTCTGGTGCAAACAGCCAAATTGCTGATCACTGCAAATCTCGTCACTCAGCGTGTTGTTAGGACCACAGGACATGGGGTTCCAATGTAACCTGCTCACCTAATGTTTGCACACACACACACAAAATGCAAAAGTTTTTTTCTTTCCATTGGATGTGCGGCATCAATAAAAACAACACTCTTCCACCAGTCCTTTATATTCGCGTCTAATACCAATTTTGTCATGGGGGCATGAATGAAATGTTTATGAGTGCAAGTGAAACTGTCGAACTGCAGTTAAAGTTGAGAAATTGAAGATGAAACACCCAAAATGACATGAGACTCTGCAGGAAACGTGGAAAGCCTGGTGACGCAACATTCAAAAAGCACTTCACGTAATTATATTATTGTCTTATTCAGATTAAGGCAAATAACCATTACTGATGTCCATGTAAGTCAGTATGTCTTCAAAGTAAGTGAAGATCCAGATGGGCTTCCTGCTGATTTGATTCAGATGGACACTTTTTTTTGTAAGACAGCTCACCGGTATGACTTTCATTAACTCACCGTCATTAGTTTTAAAAAAAAGCACCGCTCCATTTTATTTATATATATTTTACTAGAACGCATTAACTCTACAGGTGCCAGATAGCTGGCTGTTGAGCTAGCACGCCCGACAGTTTGAAAACCCGTGGGTTAGAAGATTTGATGAGAAACAAGTATAAGGTCATGTCAAAAACTTTATCTATTTAGGTGGAAGGGGCAAACTGCAGGCTTTGGATGTTTATCAAATTTAATCTCTTTATTTTTGAGCGCTCTATCTTATAGATATTCACATACTATATTCTAGCATACTGGTACTAGCATCTAAAATAAACATTATTTTAATTTAATGGGACCTTTTAACATGTACAGTTTCATTTCAACGGGTGCTTCTATTCCTCTTTCTTTTTGCAGTTCTCTCCATTTGTCAAGGGCTCCAAAAGGTACATGGTGTCCACAGGAACTGATGCAACTGTCTGTTTCTGGCAGTGGGATGTAAATAATAATGAATTCAGGTGAGGATCCTTCATCAGGTTTCAAAGAAAATAAGAAAAATGACTCTGACATCAAATTGAGATTTACTCCTTGTCTTTTATAACATTTATCAGTGATCGTCAACACAAGTTCACAGAGAGGCCAAGGCCTGGTGTCCAGACAGTCTGCTCTTCTTTCAGCCCTGGTGAGATGGACTGAATTTTTCAGCTACTTTTCCTTTTTTTTATTCTTTGTCTGTTTAGGTAATGCTTTCTCATTGCAAATTTGTTTCTCTTCATACAGGTGGCATGTTCCTTGCAACAGGAAGCACAGATGATGTCATCAGGATCTACTACCTGGGCAGTGGCAGTCCAGAAAAACTAGCTGAGCTTGACTCTCACACAGTAAGAGAAACTGGCTTTTAAGAATAAACGAGTGACCAACAGATTTAGGGAATATATCAGGTGATTCACAGTACTTTTTGTTTTAATTTGTAGGACAAGGTGGACAGCATCCAGTTCTGTCATTCTGGAGAGAGGTAATATTTTTGTATTAGTGTCATCTAATAATGTTTTTAGTGACTAATTTTACAACAGGAAAATATTTCATGTTTATTATAAAATGATTTGAAAGGTGTTATCAATGACTAGAGTGTAAAATATTATATTATATTTAAAAAAAATAAATATTATATTTTAATAGAAATAGAAATTTTGTCTTGTTTCTTGTCCAAAAAAAGCTAAGAAGCAAAAAAAAAAAAAAAACCCAAAAAAATAATGTTTTCAGAAAAATTTTTTAAAAACCAAGTTTTTTTTTCTCAATGTTGCAATATTTTTTTGAGTTTGCATTTTTTTTAAATTGGCACAAATTTCATCCATATTTTGGACAAATGGGAAGACTGTTTATAATCGCGCAGAATCAATCAAAAATTAATTGTGTACATTTGTGTATTTTATTTTATTTTTTTACACCAAAACAATAAAAGAAATGCAGCATTTTTTTTACCCCACTGGCGGATTATATATTTTACTTAATTGTTAAGAATTTGTAGATATTTGGACTAGAAGCTAGATAAAATCTCTGAAGTCATAAAGTGGTTTAATGGGCTATATGCACAGCTAGTGTTTTTCAGCCATAATGACTATTTTCAATTCCACAAGGTTCCTTTTACAGCATCGATGTTGTTGTGTAATTCAAATATAATAATTAATTGAGCATCCATTTGGTTGTTAAAGTGTAAAAAGAGACGAAAGACCGTTTAACACAGGCGCCGTCATTAGCAGCAGGCTAGCGCAAAAACTCCATTGAAAATACTAAAGTAAAATTATTTACATATTTTAAAGACATGACATGGAATAATATAATTTAATGCAGTGCTTCTTGTTTGGTTTGATACCCACTTTATATTGTATCTCAGCCAGGAAGTGAAGATTGCGGTTTTATAAAGAAATCAGATCTTAAATGCTGCATTTTGGGATGACAATTTACTGGAAGCCCTGGGGCTGGCTGACTGAAATTAAAAGTCTGTGTACAAATTCCCCATTAGCACTCAAATGACACACAACATGCATCATAAACTACAACAGACAAACATTTGAGAAGTATGAATATTAGAGCTGGGCTATAAGAAAATAAATTTCTCTTTTTTTTTTTTAAATCAATCTGCATTGTAATGAACTCAAATCTTCTGGTATGCTGTGTTCATATGATGCATGGCTAAAATTGAATAAGACAATAAATTAATTGTGAGATGTGTCTTAGGTTTGTGAGTGGCAGTCGAGACGGCACTGCCCGCATATGGAGACTGCATCAGAGACATCAGTGGAAGAGCATTTTATTGGACATGTCCGCCACTCTTCCAGGGTATGGAATGATGAACTCCAGCAGATCATGGCACTTTTAACGAATCATTAATAAAGTTGCGCCTTTTTTTGTGTTTGACACAGGTCTGCACCTTTAACAGACGATGAAAATTTCTTCAAACCCAAAGTGACCATGGTGTCCTGGGATCGCCACGACAACACAGTCATTACCGCCGTCAACAATCACCTCCTCAAAGTGTGGAACTCCTACACTGGACAGCTGCTGCATATCCTCAAAGTAAGACTGCGCAGATCTGAAGATTTAGCTGAAGGAGAAGTTCATTGAAAAAATACTGTTTCTTTTTCTCAAAGCTCAATATGTCTTTTAGCTTAGCAAACCTGTTGATCCATTTTCTTGCACATTTAGTAGGCAGCCAATCAGACTGTAGTTTTCTATTTTCTATGTATGGTATGTTTAGTGAACTCTGGAATGTTTAAAAATAGAATGTTATGTGATATAAAGCTGAATGGGTCTCTCTTTACTTGCTCGCAGGGTCATGAGGCAGAGGTGTTTGTTTTGGAGCCGCATCCCTATGACCCTCGCATCATGCTGTCTGCAGGTCATGATGGCAATGTCTTCGTATGGGACCTCATCAAGGGCACCAAAACCATGCATTACTTTAATATGGTAGAGTATCCCAATTATCTTTTAACTTTTATTTTTGTAAAAAAAAATTCAACTGCAGGGTCTCCTAGTGCTGTCAAAAATGTAGGCGGCGCAAGGAAGTTAAAACTCAAAGTGCATAAATAGTGTGCCAAACGCTCGCTGCCAATAGAATTTTTTTTTTTTTTTAACAAAGCTGCCTCTCAATGAAAAAAAAAAACGTTCAGTGTGATCGTGGCCTAAATGCATTGTTTTTGTATTTTAGTACAATTTAAATAATATTTAAAAAAATGTTATCAGCAGTGGTGTAAATGAACTAATTACAAATACTCAGATTACTGTAATTGAGAAGTTTTTCTCAGGAATTGTAATTTACTGAGTAGCTTTAAAAATGTGTACTTTTACTTTCTCTTGAGTACATTTTTAGTGCAGTATTGATTCTTTTACTCCACTACTTTCCTTCAACCTGCAGTCACTACTTTAGTTTTTGTCTATGGGGAAAAATCAGTCCTGTGATTCCTGTCCAATTAAATCGCACATACAAGGTAAATCGCATCATAATGAACTTCCTTAAGACATGGGCGCTTTATAAATGCAGCAAACCTTTTGGAAGCATTAAAAGTGTCCAAGAAGATGTCTAAAATCTTTACATGCAATGACCCAGAGACCATTTAGATGCATATCACTGATGAGAAGATGAGGGATGTTTACTGTACATTGATGAAATGGCCTTAACAACCAGCAAACACAAGACATCAGATTGACGTTGTACCCCAACGTCATGGACGTTGCATTTTTTTGGAAATGAAAATCGGGTTGACGTCAGAACTCAACGTCAGGCCGACGTCAACGTACAACCTAAATCCAACCAAATATCAACATCTGATGATGTTACAGCTTGACGGTGTGTGGACGTTATCACTATGACGTCTATCAGATGTTGGATTTTTGTTGCCATACCTGACGAATAAATGTCAATATTTGATGTCAATATGACTTTGGTTTAAGATGTTGGCTCGACGTTGGATTTTGGTCACTTTCTAATAACCTAAAATCAACCAATTATCAACGTCATTTGATGGCATTATTGGACATTAAAATAACATTGTCTTTAGACGCTGGCTAGACATTGAATTTCGGTCACCTGACATCACAACGTAAATCTAACCTAATATTAACGTCTTATGATGTTAATCACTGATATCTACGCTTGAGTCACTGGGCGTTGCAGGCACTGTTATTCAATGGTTCAGATCTTACCTCTCTGACAGGTCATTCAGGGTGTCTTGGAGGGGAGAGGTGTCCAACCTACAGCATCTAAACACTGGGGTACCTCAGGGCTCTGTTCTTGGGCCACTTCTCTTCTCCATCTACACGACATCCTTAGGACCAGTCATCCAAAAACATGGATTTTCCTACCACTGCTATGCTGATGATACCCAGCTATACCTCTCTTTTCACCCTGATGATCCCTCGGTTCCAGCTCGCATCTCAGCCTGCCTGTCAGACATTTCACACTGGATGAAAGATCATCATCTTCAGCTTAACCTCGCGAAAACGGAAATGCTTGAAGTTTTTGCCAACCCGACTCTACACCATAACTTTTCAATCCAGATGGATGGGGCGACCATTACTGCATCCAAAATGGTAAAAAGCCTTGGAGTAACGATTGATGACCAACTAAACTTCTCTGACCACATTTCTAGAACTGCTCGATCTTGCAGATTTGCACTCTACAACATCAGAAAGGTCCGACCCTTCCTATCTGAACATACAGCTCAACTCATTGTTCAAGCTCTTGTTCTCTCCAAACTGGACTATTGCAGTTCTCTACTAGCCGGGCTTCCAGCTAATTCTATCAAACCTCTTCAGCTGCTTCAGAACGCAGCAGCATGAGTGGTCTTTGATGAACCTAAAAGAGCACATGTCACTCCGCTACTCACCCGTTTGCACTGGCTGCCAGTTGCTGCTCACATCAAATTCAAAGCTCTGATGTTTGCTTACAAAGCGACCTCTGGCTTTGCTCCTTCTTATCTGCTCTCACTTCTGCAGATTTATGTGCCCTCCAGAAACTTGCGTTCTGTGAATGAACATCACCTTGTGAATCTATCCCTAAGAGGGAAGAAATCACTTTCCTGAACTCTCGCATTCAATCTGCCCAGTTGGTGGAATGAACTCCCTAACTGCATCAGAACAGCAGAGTCACTTGCTGTCTTCAAGAAACGACTAAAAACTCAACTATTTAGTCTCCACTTTCCCTCCTAATCTGTAACTGCCTCTCTGGCTATACCACTAACTGTACTCTCTCTCTCTTCTCTATCTCTCTCTCTTCTCTCTCTCTCTCTCTCTCTTCTCTCTCTCTCTCTCTCTCTCTCTCTCTCTCTCTCTCTCTCTTCTCTCTCTCTCTCTCTACCAAAAAAATAAATAAATAATTTCTAATGCTTTGCTTCTTAGACTTTACACACCTGAAACTTGTCTATAGCACTTGTTCACTGCTGCTTTCTTGTCCTCATTTGTAAGTCGCTTTGGATAAAAGCGTCTGCTAAATGTAAATGTGCCTGCTGGGCAATAACTAAACGCACTACAGAATGTTACGTACACACACAGATTACATGTGAATGCATCAGCTTTTAACAGTGTAATACTCACTACTCTTGAGTACTTTTGAAAGGTCTACTTTTTACTCGTACTATGAGTTATATTTACAACACATACTTTTACTCTACTTGCACTACATTTTTAGGCAAGTAATTCTATTTTGACTTGAGTATGATTTTTCAGTACTCTTTCCACCACTGGTTATCAATCTGTACTGTCCAAGCTGAATAAAGTCTTATCAACCAACCATATTAATTATAGACATGCTGTTTTTTTTTTCTGTTGTGCAGATCGAAGGTCAAGGACATGGTGCTGTATTTGACTGCAAGTTCACCCCTGATGGCCATCGCTTTGCAATGACAGACTCTCATGGACATCTGGTCATTTTTGGTTTTGGAAGCTCCAAGCCTTATGAGAAGGTTTGTTTGATTTGCTATCGCAACGTTTTTTTTTACCATGCCAATTGGTATAAAAATTAGTGTAATTTCTCAAACTTCTGATCCGTCCAAAATGATCTGTAGCTTCCAGACCAGGTGTTTTTCCACACCGACTACCGGCCGCTGATCCGGGACACCAATGGTTTTGTTCTGGATGAGCAGACCCAGCAGGCACCGCACCTGATGCCGCCTCCCTTCCTGGTGGACGTGGATGGAAACCCTCACCCTCCCAGATTCCAAAGACTGGTCCCAGGAAGAGAAAATATCGCAGATGAGCATCTAGTTCCTCAACTGGGCTACGTTGCTACGAGTAAGTTTCCTAGTGTTGTCATAACAGTGTTGTAATATGCCCTTGTTTCTCTGTTGACTGCTTTGGCATAGCACAGCGTTCACTGTAAATATCACACAGAAGAACCAGTTTCTGAACCAGTTCTCTTTTGTATTAACCCTTATACACATAAGTTCCAAGTATTCCTGCTGACTTTTAAAAAAAAAATTGTGACCATTATTTAGAACATATTGCTTTAAAGGGGACCTATTATGGAAAATTCCGATTTTTTTTTTTTTATGGTGAACAGTTTGTGAATATAGCCAGCCTCTAATGGTAAAAATTTATTTATTTTATCTTTTATTATCAAACTTCATAAAAATATTCTACAGAAACACTTCTGATATTCTCCCTTTCTACATGTCATGGGAGGGGAAAGCCCTGCCCATTAGTGACAATGCTTCATTACCATAGACAGCCCTGAGTGAGAAGCAGCCATCCACCATTAGAGTTTTCATACCGTACCTGCAAAAGATAATGTCAGCAAGTAAGAAGCATTATGACTGTCAAGTTTTAGGATGCACAAGTGAACACCATAGTCTTCATAGATTACCTTCTTCTGAGCCTCTTTTTTTTTGACATTTCCAGCTTTTCACAGAGAGAACGTTTATCCTGTTTCCTGGGAGCACAATCTCATTTAGTTTTAAAGTGATAGTCACCAGAATGGCACAATTTGAATCAAAGCCTTTAAGGGGCAAATTCAAAGAGTTATAAAAGAAATTGTTGCGTATTTTGAGCTTAAACGTATACACTTGTACACTTTTTGAGCTTAAACTTATACACATATACACTCTAGTACATCTGAGACTTATTTTACATCTTGTAAAAGGGGGCACGATGGGTCCCCTTTAAAGCTCCCAAAACAACGGATCAATTTCATAACGTCACACAACCACAGCCACAATGACTTATGCATATTATCGTGTACATTTTTGTTTTTTCCTTTTATGCAAATATTAACGAAAGTCCTAATTATATTGTAAAATGTCTGATATTTCAATTCTCAAATATGTGTAAGAAAACGTTTTTGTCATTTAAACGGCATAATATTGATCATATTGTTTGATATATGATGGCTGATGGTGGGGCTGCACAATATAATGTTTCAGCATTAATATTGCAGTGTGTGTCTGCAATGGTGAGTTGGAATTATAGTTGATCTGCAGTTGACTTTTGTGGAGTCATTGCAAAGTAAAACCATAAGTGACAGAGTTTATAATTTGCATGTGTTTTAAAGGCATTTCAAGGGAGTTTAAAGGATTTGGGCACAAAAAAGAAGACTATACTGTGTACCTGAATACTGTTTGACTCTCCAGAAAACTATAAAGCATTGTTTATTTTTATTTCATTGCTCTATTGTAATTATTTTGCTTGCAATTTGTTAGTTTTTTTATACATGATTTTACAACCTTACAAACTCACCCCAATCAATCTAGGCAAGGCAAGTTTATTTATATAGCACGTTTCATACACGGTGGCAATTCAAAGTGCTTTACATAAACAGGAACAAAAGAGACAAGTATAAATAAAATAGAAACAAATAATATAACGGCGTAAAGACAGTTTTTCCAAATTTCAAAACACCGTTGTATCATATTTTCTCATTTTACTCTGGGACTTTCCCATTCTGGTGATCACCCCCCTCTCTGTGGATTTTTTCGGTACCTATTAATCTATTGGACGTCTCCAACGGAATTGATTTTTCACTTTAATATCGAAAAGTTAAGCTTTACAAATCTAATTACGTGCCCCCCAATTTCAATTTCGACTTTACCCCTCTCCCGGTAGTAAATCGCTTTAGCTAGCCAAACGTAATGAAAGGTCTTTATCTAAATTAATGATTTCTTTCCAAACAGAGCTATTCAAGCCATATGGTGAAATTGTATTTGAATGACTGAAACCTAAAATATAAATATTATTTGTTTGAAAATACTTATACAGATTTTTTTATTATTTTTTTATGACATTTTATGAGCCATCAGATTTTAATTTTAGCAGTTGATGTGCGTTCTGATCATGAAAGTGGTTCTTCATTTGCTTCAACCAAAAATCATTTATTTCATAGTAAATTATAGTAAGTGCTTCTGATTTTAGAAGCTGACCTTTTGCTGTTTCAGGTGATGGAGAGGTGGTGGAGCAGGTGATCAGTCAGCAGTCTGCGGAGAGTGAGGAGGTTCGTCACAGCGCTCTGGATTTTGCCATTCGTCAGCTTCAAGAGCATCAAGACAGACAGTCTGCCGCTCCGGGAGAGGCTGGTGTTCCTGCTCGCGTGCCAGAGCCGGGAACTCCCCGCAGAGGTGCCTACACATACAACTCCTCTAGTGTTTACATTTACAGCCATACACCCGTTTTTACCCTCATTTCACTTAATTTGCATTTTATTTATTAACTATAATAATGTCATAGCAGTTTTTAATGATTCATGAGCTAACATGTGTGATGAAGCCAATTAGAATTAAAGTTTAGGGTTCCCACTCTACTTAAATTTCAAACATATGGATTCAAGGCCTGGAAAGTACTTCACCATAAACAATTTTTTTTTTTCTTTCAAGGACCTAGGTTTACTTAGAAAACTGTACTCAATTGTCAAACTAAAAAATTTCTAGATAGGGTGGGATGGTGGCTCAGTGGTTAGCACTGTCACCTCATAGCAAGAAGGTCACTGGTTCGAGTCCCGGCTGGTGTTTCAGTTAGCATTTCTGTGTGAAGTCTGCATGGTCTCCCTGTGTTCGCCTGGGTTTCCCTCACAGTCCAAAGACATGCGCTACAGGTGAATTGAATAAAGTAAAATGGCCATAGTGAGAGTGTATGTGTTTCCCTGTGCTGTCGCTGTGACGACCACTGATGAATAAAGGGACTAAGCTGAAGTAAAATAAAAGTTCCTAAATTTAAAAATCTTAAATTTAGTTATGTACAATTAGAAAGTCGCTGGTTCGAGCCTCGGCTGGTCAGTTGGCATTTCTGTGTGGAGTTTGCTTGCTCCCTGTGTTCGTGTGGGTTTTCTCCGGGTGCTCCAGTTTTCCCGAAAGATCCAAAGACGTGGTACATGTGAATTGGGGAGGCTAAGTTGTAGTGTATGTGTGTGAATGCATGTGTATGGGTGTTTCCCAGTGAGGGGTTGCAACTGAAAGGGCATCCGCTGCGTAAAACATATGCTAGATGAGTTGGCAGTTCATTCTGCTGTGGCGACCCCAGATTAATAAAGGGATTAACCAAAAAAGAAAGTGAATGAATGAATGAGTTACAATAACACTGACAAATAATACATATTTTATCAATATTTCACAAACCACATTTAAATATAACCAGTATTGAGTTCAACATGAATTTTTACATTTTAAAATCAGTTTTTCACAATTAAATAGTCCTTGAATCCACCGTTCATGAAAACGTGGGAACCCTGAAAGTTATAAAAAGCGAAAATGATCTGATTTAATTTGTGCTGAAGATACTATTTTAATTCCACACATTTGCACGATCCGACTGAACGTCACCTCTATTCAGATGTGTGGTTTGATCGGTGCTTGGAAAGCTATTCTAAAACTGTAGCTTAACCTAAGTGCTAAGTTCTAAAAAAAGTTGCTAGCTACACTACAAGTTACTTTGGAAAAAATAGTAAGGTATATATTACAATAACACAAATAAATGTAAAAAAAAAAATTTTAACAATAATTTTTTTAGGGCTTTTTCACCTTTATTATGAAAGGACAGTAGAGATTTCAGACAGGAAAACATTGAAAACAGAAAGAGGGGAAGGATTAGCTAAGGACCTTGAACCGGGAATCGAACTCAGATCGCCATGAGCACGTCGGCGCACAGTACCACTAGGCTATTGGCGCCGACAATAAATGTTAATTTTAAGTTAAATATTTGATACTTTTAAACTGTACAATACAATCATAATGTCTAAGCTTAATGCTTCATTATAGTTTTTACAGGCTGTCAAGAGTCAAGATACAGAACTTCAGCTAATGTTTAATGTAGCAACTCTGCTATTTTCTGGTAAAAAATAGCTAGCTACTGGAAAAGCTACACTTTATCATAATTAGCTGAGCTGCTGTCAAGCTACTTAAAAATATAGCTATCCCAACATTGGCATTGATTTTGTGTATATTTACTCACTCGAATACTTCAATTCACTTTTGGTGTGAACCCACCATAGAGAGTTTAGCAGTTTAGATATCAGCAAGAGCAGGATTACTGAAGTGAAACCCATTTTATACAAGCTTATGTTCTAGAATTTGGTACTAATAAGAAGCACTCAGTGAACTATCTGAAGTAGAGTTCAGTCAGTGGGTTATGTTTCTATAAAGAAATAAAACGTATTGCTTTTTTTGATTGCAGTGTCAGTAAATGAGCGCATGGAGGTTCAGTCTCCACCTAATGTCGGTTTGCGGCGCAGTGGGCAGGTGGAGGGAGTCCGGCAGATGCACCAGAACGCTCCACGCAGTCAGATGGCCACCGAGAGAGACCTTCAGGCCTGGAGACGCAGGGTCGTGATCCCTGAGCTGACTCCAAGTGGATACAGGTGAATTGTTTTTTTTGTTTTTTTGGGGAGTTTTTTTGTTTGTTTTTTTATCTGTTTGCATTTTCGACATGTGCTGGTATTCAGAAATACAGTATATTGTTGTAATCAGGGCTTGACACTAACACCCGGCAAATGCGGGTAGATTTCAGCGGTGGCGGGTTAGACAGTCGCTCCCACTAGCCACTTTGGATGGTTGAAGATTATTTTTAAATTGTAGTTTTCTTAAAAGCAGGGTTCGACAATAAAGATGGCCCAATGTTCGTGCAAATGTGATCTTAGAATTGAGAAGCAGCACGACTGACATAAATAACAGTGTTCGCGCAAGCAAAAAGCAGTTGAATACCGTGTGCACAGGTGACGTGATGCACGCGACTGTTAAAAAGCACCCGTGCCTAGAGGAAACGCAACTGGTGCGATTGGTTCTCTTTGAAATAGACGGGACAAACCGTGATCATCATGCACCCACAGTCCTGCTGCTTTCAAGAGCTCAAGATTTTAAAATATATAGGATGATATATATATATATATATATATATATATATATATATATATATAGATAGATAGATAGATAGATAGATAGATAGATAGATAGATAGATAGATAGATAGATAGATAGATAGATAGATAGATAGATAGAGAGAGAGAGAGAGATATTAAATTATATTTAATAAATTATATTATATATTAAAATTTATATTATATATTAAATTATATAAGGATATATATATATATATATATATATATATATATATATATATATATATATATATATATATATATATATATATATATATATATATATATATATATATATATATATATATATATATATATATCTTTTTGTAAGCAGCAGCGTTCACTTAAATTTTTCTTTGAACAGATTATTAACAGGCCTAACATTAACCGTGTGATCATCCTTTCATTATCACACACTGTATATTTTCTTTTTTTTACCTGCTTTTTTTTGCTTGCAGTTATTTTTGTGAATATAATTTAATTATCATTTTTTACAATAACATTGCTTTAATAGGAGATTACCTCCCTGTTTATATGTAGTTAACTGGTGATTTGGGATCTTTAGCCAGGACAGATTACTGTGCATATTTTAGACAACAGTTCTTTTTTTTAAATGTCAATTTTTTTTTATAGAAAAGTTTTGTTGAATGAAAAAGTGCATGTGTACAGCTATATTTTGCTTGTTTTGAAACATTTAAAATTTGTGGCTAATGAATAATTATTTATTTTTGGTGTGGTCAGAGATAAATTTGGTAAATCCTTAATTTTGAGCCCTGAAAAGTCATGTGAAAAAAACTAATTTCAATGCTACACAACCCATTTGCTCCTGCACATTGAGCAAGCAAAAAGCACAGAAAAAGTGAAACTGAGGAGTTTGTGGACTGAGGAGGCATGTGGACATAACACAACATCTAAATATAGTAATATTAGCATGTCAGTCAAATTTATGCAAATGAAATATAGTTTCCCAACAGCAAAATTGTGAAAATGAGTGGCTAGTAATGTTGGAAATCTACTAGCCACAATGGCTGGTGATCAAAAAAGTTAATGTCAAGGCCTGGTTGTAATAAACATTCATGATATTTGTTATCATGGACACTATAAAATATCCCTTATGTTTTTAAAATTTAATTCATCTTTAATTCTATAGTGCTTTCTCAGTGTAGTTTGTCAAAACGGACTGGGTATCGTTTAAGGTTATTTTGATACTGGTGCTAAATCGATACTTTTTAAAACGGTACCGGTGCCAAAATGGTGCCTGAACCAATACTTTTGAGCCACAGAATTATGGTGGAAAAACTTTTCATTTGACCAAAAAAAATATTTTAATAATTTTTAGTAAGTTTAGCAAGTTTAAAGTAAACATCAATTCATATTTTATATATTTGAATTGAATTGCATAAATATATTTCTTTTAATAATTTGTTTGATGGCATGAATTTAAGATTTGCATTATGCAATTAACATTACATTAGCTTACTACTAACCTGTGGGAAGGCTGTCATCAAAATCAGTGAACTCTTTCTAGGGTTGGGGCTTGAGTTGTCAATGAGGATGTTTACATGGACAACAATACTCCGATTTTAGCATGGTTAAGACAATACTCGGTTTACATGGACTCTAAATCAAAGTTGTTGTTTTTTTTTAATCTGAATGAAGTCATAATTGAACTAAAATATGCAAACTCCACATGTCTTAATTAAATTTTGTTTTAGTGGCATTATTGAAGTGCAGTACAGACATGTTTACACCTTAGTCAAACTGTTATCGTCGTGTAGGACTTTTCATCGCAATTGGCGACAGGATATTCCATATACACACCGCTCTTTGACACTATTCTCTGCACCTACAGAGTCAGTAAAGCACTGCAGACCCTCGTATATGCAGAAGTTTTCCATTCAGTGTGTGGTATCAAATTGCATTAAAACAACACACTTCCATCAGTCCTTACTTCATATTTGCATCCAATACATCAGTTTGTCATGGGGGCATTAATTAAATGTTAATGGATGGAAGTGAAAGTAGAGTTAAAGTCTAAAAATTAAACTACATTAGAGTACATGATCGTGTGTTGATAAATCTAAAGGTAGTCGCTCACCAGATTTGTCGTACTGTGCCCTTTGCCTTCTATAAATTCCTAAGCAGCAAGAACAAACGGCTAACATCGACGACGTTGTCTGTAACCCTCACAGTTGTTTAGAATTAAATGTTTAGAGATGGCGTGACAAAACACGTACCTATCTGTGATTTGATACACCCCTTGACGCTTCTTACATCCTTGTCGCAGCACCAGTGGCACTGAAATTAGGCACTGAGATTTGGTCAGCTGCGTACCGGTTACATAGGTATTCGGTACCCAACCCTACAAGGCACTTAACGTAGATGAAGAAAAGGGTTTAATAACGTAATATTTTAAATTGTGGAACATTCCAGCAATCAATTATGATTTCTCATCAAAATTATTATAATTTTCCTCATTAACTCGTCTTGGTTTTGTTCTAAAATCATATAGTTTTGAATCACCTTTTTGAATATAGTATTTAAAACAACAACAAAAAAGTCTGCTTGCTCTTCTCTGGATGGTCTCCCTTCTAAATTATCTGGGATAAATAATAGGCTTTGGTGAAAAAACTAATTGAAATTTAATACAATTTACAAAATTCCTATTTTATTAATTAATTAATTTATTATTTATTTATATATTCATGTGTGTTGCTGTTTTTAAGTGATTAATAAAAAACCACTGAAAGTTCTGAAAAATTAAGATGATTAGAAATCCAATTAAAACGTTCTATGTGCTTTCTTTTCTGGAGTAAATCTACTCGCCACTTATAAACCAAAACTCAAAACCATTCTTTTTACTGTGGGAGCCTGATTAATGTATTTGAGTATTTTATGTATGTATTCTTATGCATGTATACTGTACTTTTTCTTTTGTTTCCAAGTCGTTTGGATAGTACTTTGGTCAACCCTGGGTTGTTTTTAAAATGTGCTTTTATAATGAAAGAACAAAGAAACAAATGAGTTTATCACCACAGCGAATAATTTTGCTCATCTGCCATCTTATTCAAATTGACAACTTTATTTTTATTATTATTACTAAGTGAAATGTTGCATAATGTTTTCATTTTAGTAATCTTGATTTATCAAACGGTGCACTTGTTTGTGTCCTGGCCATTTTTCAGGCTGATCGAGTTTCATGAATGTGTAGACTTGCACAAATACTCGAGATTTTCATTAATGTACATTAAATCTAACTTCTAAAATAATTATATTTCATGATTTGTTTATTTAGGGCACAGGAGTCATTCAGAACAGCCAAAGGTGATGAGGAGGTGAATCTTTACAACACCAAGAAAAGGAGAGTGACCCACTCCACATTCAGGGTACGTTCCTCCTCATTGCTAGGGCCAGACGGAATCTGCGGACGTTTTTTGCTCGTTCTGCTGAGAATTTTGGTAAAATTCTGCGGATTTCTGTGGATTTTTTTTGGGAGTATGATAACTAAAACTATAATATGTGAAAAAAAATTTCTCTTTAACTTTTATTTAATATTTAAAATGCATATCCAACTAGATACACTTTATTTGGTAAACAAAGCAAGTCTCTCATATAATATATCTACTAAAAGACAGAAAATATTACTTTACCAACGGCATTGTGCATAAATCAAATGAACATTTTCATATTAGTCAATAATATTACTGTAATTGATTTAAAAACTGAATATAGATTTACACACATTTACTCAAGTAAATAAACAGAATTAATGATGGGTTAGAAATCTGCGGAATTCTGAGCGTGCAGATTCCGTGTGGGCCTACTTGCTTCATGATGGGTAATGATGTCAATGAACCTCATTAAGGTGAGATCTTTCCACCTGTAGGATGATTCTGATGAAGAAGGGCCGTGCCTGAAACGTACACAGTCTCGCAAACGGCAGAAGAATCAGGAGCGCAAGGAGAATCTGGCTGAAGAGTACATTGAGTTTTCATGCGAAGAGGGGGAGGAGACCGCCTCTTCAGAGGTTGTTTTATTTACCTATTAAAGCACGGTTGACCCATATTTGACTTGTCTGTAACGTTCCTTTTGTGTTGTTGTTGCAGGCCAGTGAAGTGGAAGGCAGTGATATTGATTCATCTGTTGAAGATGAAGAGGAATGGAAGAGCGATAGCTCAAGGTACTTTTGCCGCCATCACAATAATTGTTTCATAGGGGAATTGTGTGAGAATTGCAAAAACAACATAAGACTTAAGGATCTGTAAACACCCTGTATTAAGTCTTCAATTCTTTAGTAGTTTTAAAATAAGGGATTAATAAGTCTTAAAATGTCCCAAGTCTGCTTTTCAGAGGTCTTAAACATGCAATCGAACTGACCACTATAGAAGAATTTATTTTATTTTTTTAAATCTACTTGAATATCTTCGTCTGTCAACATGCATAACAACATAGGTGGAACCTAAGTCTGTATTTACATTTGTAGTCTTTGGCAAAACCCAATAAATACATGCAGAGATAGTCTCTTTTTCAAAAGACATCCTGGGATTTTTAATAACCACAGAGAGTCAAGACCTTGGTTTAATGTTCCATTCTATATTAAGGCATTAGTTCTAGCATGGTCTACTGGTTAAGCACCCCCTGCTGGCCTCTTTAACACCTCTTCTAGGCAGCAACCTAGCTTTCTCATGTGGTCTCCCAACCAGTTACCAACCAGGCGCAGCCCTGCTTAGCTTCAGTGGCCGACCATGTGAGAGGTGTGGAAAGCTAGCAGCCAGACATGGTTTTGCCACATTTGCCACTGGTTGGTAGCTTGAAAAAATAGATTTTTATTTTACTAACAATAGCTATGTTAGCATCCACCGAATATAATGCACATTTTGGGATATCGCCTAAAAAAAAAGATGAATTGAAACACCAAGATGCACATACGTTTTGAAATGCGCAAAAGTGTGCAATGATGGCCCGTTTGCACTAAGTGGTATGGTACGGGTCACCTTTATCGGGCTTGCGTTTTCACTGCTAAAAGGTTACTAATGGTACTCTTTTGGTGGACGTGGTGTACGACAGAGGGTTTCAGTCGACGTCATTCTCGCTCGAGGAAATGTCTACAGTAAAGCTGTACAGGTCGCTCACATATCAAATGAGAAGCACTTCTCATAAAACGGATGCTTTATACACATAAATACTTCTGTATAAAAATTCATTACTAACCTTTCTATGAACATGATTTGATTATAACTGCTGATCTATAATTGCAATGACTGCAACGTCTGTAGTTATATAAAATTAATAAATAAATAAATGCAACATATATGAACACACAGCCCCTTACAGTCTCCGATATGTTACCAATTACAGAAAAGCTACACACAGCATACATTTAGTCCTTATTTGGGTTCAAAAACCACACGCAACATATAGCCCACAGTGCAAATCTCTCCTCTGTATCTTTGTCCTTCACCAGCACATCTAACTTCTGTTAGTAATTCCGTCATTCTGAATTCATAATAGTGCAAAAGGTTATGATAAAAGTTAAACATGGCAGTTTGTTCATGTTTTAGGTTGCTGAAAGAATCATTTGCTCCTTTGTTTTTTCTGGCGTCTCCTTTGTTTTTTCGTGCTTCTGAATGGATTCAATTTCTGAATGGATCTGATGTCAGAAGCACTTCAATAATCAAGTGCATGTTATTAATATAAGGTCAAGAAGTTCGTTATTTCAAATTTAGGCGAGCGGCCAACTCTCTGGAGAAAGTGAAACCGTTCACGCCTTAGACAGCCTTGTAAACAACTACGGGGCACAGGGTAGATCCTGCTCTTCTTCTTGGCTTTGTGGCTGTTCATCAAGTCGACAACAAGGTTTGATTGTGCTCGGGTCGGCCATGGCTCGTTATTATATGTATATATTATTACGGTGTAATGTCTCAGCTGTGTTTTTAAAAATGGCGGTTCTTTGTTTTCATTCTCCTGATTTGTTGCAAGAACGAGTGACGTATCTCTGTAAGCCAATAGTGTTCAGCTGCGTGTATTGCTCCACCTTTTGGTAGCCTTTTGTTGTGCTAAGTACCCAAAAAGTAGCATGGTATGGTTCGCTTATAGGTACTTTTTGACAGTGGAAATGACCATAAAAGCGTACCGTACCACACCACTCAGTGGAAAAGGGCCATAAGTAAGAAAAAAAAAGTTTAAAAATGTAGATAAACTACAATGGAAACACATTTACAGAATAAGTTTCAGCATGCACAATGAAATAATGTATGTGAATTTTGTTTTAACAGATCATGTGATAACAAAAATGGTTGCAATATGACAGTAACATTGGACAAACCAGCAGACTGACCACATTTTTAAAAATCTGAAATGTTTTGTATATTCTAACATCCCTCATCTAAAGTCTGTCATCAAAGTGGTTCAGTATATTACATCCCAAAACTTCTTGTCTGCGCTCCCAAACAATGGTCTTTCACTTCCAAAAGTCACCGCACATTCATTACGAGAACAAATTTAGTTTTTCTTTTTGATATCCAGCACCAGTATATCAGGAAGTGACGATTTTGTTCTCTTTGACTCATTGGATGGAAACCATGCTTTGTTCAGAAATGTTTTATAGGATATTTTTGCCCATCTTTGGATGAAAACATATGAAGCCATTTCTGCATCATGTCTTTTGAGAATGCAAAAATCAAGACTGGGTTCAATTGTTAACGGTCATTAGTTTTGGAACTCAGTTTAGTGCTGCTGATGAAAAGTGCTCTTTCATGCAATGCTTTCAATTGATATTGCCATCTCTATTAATCTAATGGTTTCCAATGCCTCTTTGTTCATAACGGAAGCCGCTCCTCCAGTGATTATTCCGACTGGATGGCAGATGCAGGAATAAGTTTGCGAACATCAGATTCTTCTAGACGCCGCACTACCCGCAGGATCAGCAGCTCTGAGGAGGAGCAGGAGGAGGAGGAGGAGGAGGGGGAGGATGAGGAGGACGAAGAGCCAGCAGATGAGGAACCAGCTGTAGGTGAAGAGGAGACGTCATCCCCTAGAAAGCACAAGAAAGCCAAAAGCAAAACACCAAAGGTATCTCACAGGCCTTGCAGCACAGATATTGACTTAAGCCAGGGGTCACCAATCTCAATCCTGGTGAGCTGGTGATCTTGCAGAGTTTAGCTCCAACTTGCCTCAACACACCTGCCTGGATATTTCAAGTATACCTAGTAAGACCTTGATTATCTTGTTCAGGTGTGTTTGATTAGAGTTGGAGCTAAAATCTGCAGGACACCGGCCCTCCAGGAATAAGTTTGGTGACCCCTGTCTTAAGCAGTGATTTTCCGTCTTGGTACTCATAACCCTTTCATATTTTGCATATCTCTGTTTAACACACTTGATTCAGATAATCAGACTGTTACAAGAGAGGAGGAACTGTTTATTTATTGTACTCTTCTCTACATAGTGTTCACTGCTCTCTACCCCTGCTCATGGGAAAAGAGCTGAACATGAAGATCACTTCATTTAAAAACAATGATTTGCAAAACGGTGTTTGCAGTGTCTTCAGACATATTAATTACAGAAGTGTGAAGGGTTATTCAACCACAGTCATGAGACATCTTGCGCACTTTAATTCCCTGAATTTGACTGAACACACTTCTTTCAAACTGCAATCATGACAACAGCCTGTGATGTCCACTTCATAAGGCACTTGCACTCGATTGGAACAAATCTGTTAGAGAAACATAAACAATTTGCAGAGTGGGGAAGGTCTCAAGGACAAGGATTGAGAACTGCGGCTTTTAATGTCTTGTCTGAGCAGCTCAGCTCAGTATATTGCAAAATCTTGAATGGTTATAAAAAATCTTTATAATTATTATAATAAATTCTAAAAATAATAAAAAAACAATTTGTTTAAAAATCTTCAATGATATTAATGATAGTTACGGAAACTTACTACTACTCTGTTTATTCGTCTGACTTAACAGTGGGCTTCATTTGACCGCCCCCTGCCATTTCAAAGAATATCTCAATGGCGATTGCGTCAAGAATAAAAGCCTAGTGCGTTTCGTGAGGTGCGAGATGCGGCACCAGCCTTAAGATGTTTCTTTGTTTGTTTTCTTTAGTTCAATGGTGCATCTAACCTGTCTTTAGTACTGTTCAATTTGAATACATTTATTTTACCACTAATTGTCATTTTTGCATTTTCTCCTTGTGTATGCGTGTTTTTGGTATTGTGATATAGGTCTTAAATTTAATATTTAATGGTCTTAAAAAGGTCTTAAACTCTTAAATTTGACTTTATGATATCTGCAGAAACCCTGATTTTGCTAGAAGAAGAAGGGCCGTTCACATATCGCACTTTCCACATTTCATTATTTCAAATATATACGTGCACAAATTGAAAGAGGAAAAGATACTTTGTTTGAGCTTGGGTTGACTATGGTTCATTACTGCACACAGACCTTTTATTATGGTGTTGTGTTCCAGCTGTGTATTTAAAAATGGCATTTCCTGTTTTGTCAAGTTATGATTCTTTGCAAACCAATAGTGTTCAATCATTTGTTACCAAACTGTGGTGCTAGATACCCTGGCGGTTGACCCTTGGTCTTCGTCGGGCTGTTGGTCAGCTTTGGTCAGCTTCGTTTGCGATTTGCGCATCGGAAGTTTTGATATCCTTATGTGGATTAAAAAAAAGAGAGTACTTCCACCTGCGGGTGCGTAAAGACATGTCCTCTCATGCACACTCTGTTTAGTAGACTACTGTCTATTTGGTGTGTTCATGCACAGCTTTTTGGTCCAGACGCAATAACACAGTTGGATTTCATTAACGCTAGTTGCTTGGCGTCAGCTTGATGTGTCCCAGGCTTTACACAGTGGAAATGGATATAAATACATACCGTTCTTTAAAGAACCATACCACTTAGTGGAACAGGCAATAAGTATCAACTTTGAATAACCACCAAATAGACTCACAGTTACAGCACTGACATTTAGCACTACAATACTTGTGGCAACCCAAGTTTGAGTGCCAGATCAAAGTCTTTTGCTGCTCCTGTTCCTCTCTCTCTGCATCCCATGCTTTCTTGTCTCCTAAAATTTAAGAAACAATGTATCAAATTGGTACCGAAGATTTGTTTTAAACTCTTGAGATATTATTCTTGACTCTAGTACTCAATTTTTGTCTGTTTTTATGCAAGTTAAAAAAATAATAAATGTTTTTTTTTTTAATGCTTAGCACCCTAAACCAAGGCCATCCATTAATAGAGAGATATCGAATGAGTTCCGTCCTCCAGCATGGATTACTGACGTCGTTCCCCGAAAGTCCCCATTTGTCCCTCAAATGGGAGATGAGGTATAGAATAAGTTTCTCTCATCTCTGTATTAATGTGCAACTGATCCATGTCTAAACCCACTGTTGTTTTTTTTATATCCATTATTTTGGACGCAGGTCATCTATTTCCGTCAGGGTCATGAGGCATATGTGGATGCCGTCTGTCGGATGAACCTGTACCCCATAAACCTAGACAAACAGCCATGGAAGAAGATGGAGTTAAGAGTAAGAGCAAAACATGTTGGGGTTTTGCCAAAAATATTCTTTTTTTTTTTTTTTTTTAGAGTGCAATTTAAAGAGTTAATGGAACGCTCCACTTCTTTTTGGAAATAGGCCAGCAACAGAGAATCAATGTTCTATGCTTGCTTTTTTGTTGTTGCATTTAGCCTTTAACATCTCATAGCACCTAATCTTTGCTTTTAAAATCATGTTATGTGTCCAGGACCAAGAGTTTGTGAAAATCACAGGGATCAAATATGAAGTCTGCCCTCCAACATTATGCTGTCTGAAACTGACCCAGATTGACCCTGGAACTGGCAAAATAACAGACCGAACCTTTTCAATAAAGTGAGTTGGCAAGATATGAAGTTGTGTATTGCGTAAATGTTGGATATCTGATAAACGTTTGTTTTTTTATAATGCTTAGTTTTTTTAAACACATTTTTTTATTCTTAGATATCATGATATGGCAGATGTAATAGATTTTCTGGTATTACGTCAAAGCTACGATGAGGCGCGGAACAGAGTGTGGACTTCGAGTAAGTTGGAAGAATGACCTGAGAATAACTTTATATAGTTGTACCCTGCATCAATTTAATCACTGAGTAATCTACAGAAATAAAATATGTCTGTTCCTATGTTCATCCTGTGGTTCTTCTAGATGACCGTTTTCGCTCTGTGATCGATGACGCCTGGTGGTTTGGGGCCATAGTTTGTCATGAGCCATATCAATCTGAATATCCCGACAGCCATTTTCAGTGTTTTAAAGTCAAGTAAGCCCCAACATATTACTGGTTTGAATGGACAGAATCTTTTGAAAAGGCCTCTGTACATAATGTTCTGTTGTTTTGCAGGTGGGACAATGGTGAGACCGAAAAGCTGAGTCCATGGGATGTGGAAGCTATTCCTGAAAATGGTACTTCTGACTACTTGAGTTTTTATCTTAAACCGAATGCACATTTTGCCATTTATAGAGGGAGAATTTAAACGACTTTGTACTAAATGCAGTATGTTTGTTTGCCCTTGCTTTTCCAAAGGTTTCGTATACTTGAAACGAAATCGAAAAAAGTATTGAAATTTAACAAAATCAGTCCAAAACAAAAATTATTTTGAGTTTTTAAGCCAAATGTTAATCTGAGCAACCTCAAGATGGGAGCACCCATTAGTGACTTCAGTCACCACCGAGAGCGTCAGGCAGCTACAAAGTCGTTGCTAGTGTGAATGAGGCTCAAGCTCGCTCACTCCGATTGCCTGATGTCAATCTGGCAACCTGCATTTACATAGAGACGCCGGAGTAGGGGCCTCTCCAATATTTTGAATTTGGACTGCAATACCCAGTTCAACCACAACTGTCAATCCTATATATTGCACATTTAACCACTGGACTGGACTTCCAGGTTTTGGTTCCTGCCTGTAGCGATAGGCCGTTTTGGCCAATCAATTAGTCAAGCTCTAGTTATGTTGCCTTGAGAAATACAACATACTGTTATGCTACTTAAACTTTGGCCCCGTTTACACAAATACATTTTAGTTTTAAAATGCATAAGTTTTGCTATGGTTACGCCTCCTGTCTACACTACCCCGGAGTGTTCGAGCCCCTAAAACTGAGCTTTTTGAAAACGCTGAAGAGGCCAGTTTCGTTTGAAAATGCTGCTGCTCCGTCTCAGTGTGGATGGGGGTAAAACGGAGACCTCTGAAAACAAAATCTGATTGGGGCTTTTTCTTTAATATTAAGTTCACAAAGTTCAGTCTTGCACCCTTTCCTTAAGTTTAGACTTTGCAAGATTGATATGGAAAACTCCCAAAGACACGTTGGGTAAAAACAGTGTATGCTACTTTATAATGTCATTAACATCACCCTGGATGCGTTGTTTCACTATCTTAGCAATAAAATGAAAACCTGATATAAGGAACTGCTTTATTTTCATTTTAATATTAACTTAACAGACTCAAAAAATGTTGAGGCATCGTGTAGCTACATATTAATATGATCATCATCTTCACTGTATGCATATTTAGAACAAAACGGAGCCTATAACATAACTGCCTCCTTTCATTGTCTTCGAAAAATATGAAACATACCCTCTCTTTTGCTGAATATCAGTTTTAATAATCGACAATGGTTTTTACAAAAGTATAACGAACAGTACATGTATACAATATAGGAAATAAAGGCAAGCTATCAGTCAATATGCAGAATGTACGTGGTTACATTAATATATTAGCTTATCTTTGGGCTCAGCCAAAACCTGAAAACAAGTATTAGATTCAAAAGACCATTAGATAGAGACAAGATTAATTAAATATTATATTTAACAACAATAGTGAGATGAAATCCAGCAGAAGATCCTTGATGAACTGTCCGATCTGTGCTGCTCTGAACCCGGGGAGATGTGCTCAAAGCACCCGCTGACTGCCTGGAGCTCAGACGACTGCATACGCTGCAGCGTATACCAGAATGTGTGTGTGGTCACGTGATGTGCATTTTCAGTGGTGTAGTGTGGACGGAGAGCTGTTCAGAAACGCTAGGTGAAACGCCAGTGTGAATGTGGATCGTTTTCATTCTAAAACCTATTGGTGTAATCATTATATTTTCAATAATAAATATGGCAAGCCAATTTTACATCATGTCCAGTTTTTAACTGTCATAGAGACATCGGGGTTGATCTATATCCCTAATACTGGCAAGAAGCTTTGAAGTATCATTACTCCTAGCTGTCAATCAGATCCATAGCAACAAAACAGACTAACCTAGCAACCATTCAACAACAGAAATATTTCAACATCAGAATATAGTCAAGAGCTGGGTATTGGCTCGTTTGACTCATGGTAGCAAACGGGACTTCCCATGTTTTACACATGCTAGCAGTGATTAGCTACATGCTAACAACAATTAGCTAAATGCTATTACATGCTAGATATGTTTACAAAGTATTAGGATTTGATCAAATGTGTAAATGAGGCATGTCATTTAACAACCCAGTGTACCCTATCAGCTGCCTAATAACCATTTAAAACTGTCCAGCAAGCACCTAGCAACACGTTAGCAACCGCTTAGCAGTAACTGTGCTTCCTGCCAGATGTCTTTGATGTTGGCTTGAGAAATACTACATGACTAAGCTGGGACTTAAAGTTTGTCAACCAACTTTGGTTTCTAGTTTGAATAAAGCTGTTCATTCAGGATTGGCTCTCTATATTGCAGCTGAACAGCCGGAGTCAGCGAGTGCGGGCGTACCAGTGACGGATGAGGAGATGATGGATATCCTGTATAAATCTCAGCCGGGTGAATGGGGGGACAGGGGTCGGGAACAAGAGAGCGCACGTATCATTGCAGGAATAGAGCAGCTTATGACTGTGGGTACGTTTGATTTTGCTATTATACTTTTTCTTTTTTCCCCCATAGTTTTTCATAAACACTTTTTATTTTTTGTCATTTCAGCAAGGAATTTTTAGGATTTTACTCACCATCATGTAGTTTCAAACCCATCAAACTTTTGTTAATCGTTGGGACACAGATACTTTTTTGAACGCATTCAGTTCAGTTTTTTGCCCATCCATTCAGAGTCCATGTAAATATCATTTATGAATATGAATCAGTTGGTGTTATTTCTGTCTGAAGATGGAGGTCATGACCGCAAACCACACTGGTTCTCACTAGTCGAGCAGATGTTTCGAGTAGGGATGCTCATTTTGGTTTATTTTACCAACCGACAACGGTAGCTTGTTAACCGAATATTATCCGTTAACAAAGAAATGTTAAAATATTATTTAATTAAAAAGAAAAATTGACGTGTCTATTTTGTGACGCATTAAATATTTTAAAATACTGATTTATTTTAACATGCGAACAGCAAACAGAACATAACAGAGCAATTTCACACACCTGCAGTGTTTCCGACAGCGTAGAAAACAAGAATAAGCTGAATAAAAATAATAAAATAACAGGCCTGCTCTAGATATTTTTCACTTAAATGGCAAATTTAGATTACAAAACGAAAACACTGATGGAATCCTTTTCAAGAACTGACATAGGCTGTTTTTTTCCAATCATGTTTATTTTTCTACCGTCAAATAAAAATTTCAGGCTTTTAAATCGATCGCTCCACTGAAAATATGCATTTAATTAATGCTTCGTTGTTATTATTATGTCACAAAACCCCTTTTAACGTTTTAGTAAAAGTCATTAGTTTAAAGATTGTCATACTGACATATTTCCCCCGTCTCACTCGCGGTTCATCTGTGTGCCTTAGGACTTTTTGTAAAGTATAGGCTACTAAAGCATATAACAATTTTGTTGTGGACATATGCTATTGCATTAATCTGCATGCATGTTCTATAAGCTTTAAAATGAAAGCTTCAGTTTGGTGCGGAGTTATCATTATGAAAAATTCAAGAAAATCTTTGGATTTGTTTGATTCGTAGATTATGTAGGTTATTTTAAAAACTGATATAAGAACTATAAATAACAAAATTTCCAAATGGAAAAAAGGTTGATTTGTTGATTGTACACTAAATCACTAAATCTTCAATAGCCTATTTATTAAGTTTATGACGCGGCTCCAGGCAGCACAGAGGCGATCAGTATCAGCGCTGGTTTGTCAACTCGTCTGTGTCAAACTGTGACCAGCAATATCCTTCTTTCATTTTGCTTCTTTGACAAAATAAATCTGTAGACACGTGTGTTTGCATGTTACCATCCCGCAAGTCAACAAATATTTGTTGCACATTAGGGGCCGATCACGCTTTTCTGTTCTAAAAATGTGAGGCGCACCGCACTGCCTTTTATGTTGACCAGAAAAAAAGAAGCGTGGTGCTATAGGAAACGACTGAAGCAGCTGGTCAATCGTGCGTGAGTGTTGCTGTCTATGTTGTTATTATTGTAATATATAATAACATTGTGATATTCATGATTTGTAAAGTAATACAACTCTGCATAACTTGAAACTGCGACCAAAAGTCTCTCCTCCATCATTAAAAGTTATCCGCTATCCTGACAACACAAACACTGCAGGCAAACCCTACTCTGCTTTCATTTGATTGAAGACTGAAAAAGACGCGACTGACGTAACGCACTTTTCCGCTCAGGGTGAGTTTTATTTCAACCGCGAGCACACAGCGTGCAACAGCATAACATAAGGTGCGCGGGGTGCATAAACACTCACGGCCGTTACTAAGCCATTCAAAAAATTCCCTTCTCAACGCAAAAAGCATGTTTGCTGTGAACAGCCCCTTATGCAGCCAAACTTCAGAAATATATAAAATAATATTTTTTTGATGGTTTAACTGATACCATTAATCGGTTACAAACGCACCCTTTCGTTTAATGGTTAATTGGTTATTTTGAGCATCCCTAGTTTAGAGCTGCAGTTTATCTTTTATCATGTGCAATGCAGATTGACCAATGTTTACATGACTAAAGTCTAAGTTGAAAAGTTTCGTCTGTCCACCATTTTAAGTTACTGTAAAATCTTTAAAACATTTTGAAAAATCAAAGTATGGTCAAAATTGGCTTGGGAATGTTACAAATATTTTTATTTGTCTTCCAAAATTAGACAAAAGACATCCAGGTTTGAAATGACTTGAGGGTGGGTAAAACATTTAAAAACATATTTTTTTTTTGTGAGCTTTCCCTTTAAATGTGATTTGAAATTGAATTTTCTGTCCATTTCAACAGATATTACTGCACCTTTCTCTGGTCCAGTTGACCTCACTCAGTATCCTACATATTGTACTGTCATTGCATATCCCACCGATCTGAACACCATCAAACTGCGGCTCAAGCATAACTTCTACAGGTTTGTAGCTTAATCGTTGTAGCCATCTTAAAATGAAGTTTGTAATCAGTCCTTCCTCTCCATGAATTCTCTACACCCTCATCACATTCTTTTTAATTGTATAAACAGAATAAGAATTTTTAATGAACGTCCATGCTGCTCATCAGTACAGCAAATCTATAGCTCTAAAGAACATTATAGTCTTGATAGCTAGTAATCTATTGTATGTGAAAACACTCTCCAGTGTCTAATTGGGTTATTTACCCACATTTTCATCAAAACTTCAAGACTATTGTTTGTCTTTGAATCACAGAATATATATTTATTGAAGAGATTCATCCATTGAAAGATCATCCACCAAAAAAGTTGATGCTTGAAAATAAGGATGCAGCGTTTTACCGGTTTCACTATTAACCATACTTCTTCATAGTTAATCGTAAATGCCTCTCAACACCGTTTTTCTGCACTGAACAAAACTGCTCCAACTAAACTAAGTTATGCCATATGTGTGCTAGTTTAAAGTAAAGTGTTACAAGTCACGTGACAAGAACTGGCCGATCAGCTTCGTACTTTGTATGGAATATACACAATGAAACACAATACAAAATGAAAATACCAAACAAGTTCATAATATAGTTAATCAAAAGCCTTTCCAGAGAGAGGTTCAGCAGCCTTTGTCTACATTTGTTTTCTTTAAAAGGGAAACACTTCGCTAATATGATAGTTGGGTTTACATTAGACAAAACGATTATATTTATTCTTATTTGCATTTATTTATTTATTGTTGTCATTTATCTTCTGTTTAAAAGCCAAAAACTTTCTTTTCACTTATTTTTAAGTCCAAAGAGAAATGGACTTCTCTGATTGTTTTTAAAATTATTTTGTGCTGTATTATTTGGTTACTGAACAGCATGATTATTCCGCAGACTATAATTGTACTACCAAAATCTGTAATCATTGCATCCCTACTTGAAAAGGCCCCGTCACTCTTAGGGATGGGACACATCAAGCCAATGCTAAACAACAGATGAAAAGCAACAGTGTTGTTGGCTTGTGACGAACATAAAAAGTCGTTTAGTACCATTAACACAGTAATTGTGCCTTAGCACAGAGGGATTCACTCAGGGAAATATGTCTGATAATATGATCCATATCGTTTGCAATCGTTTTAGAAATGTTGCAAAAAATGTTGTGTTCTTTCCTGGCTTGAATCTTTTAATTTAATAGGCAACTTTAGTTTTTGTTCTTCATTTTGAATTGTTACTGAATAACCAATTAGATGGTTCTCTTCAGCTCATTCTGCATGATGAATCAGGCCAACTCGATCCGACATTAACCCAACAAGAGGAAAAATCTCAAGTTTCTGGTGTTTTGATACGTAATTAAAAGTTCATCAGTATATTTTAGGGAAATGCTATGCTTTAAATTAATTTCTAAATTCTAGAGGTAAACAGTGTAAGGAAGCCAAAACTGGAGAAATTCTTTTTTTTTTTTTTGTATGTGTCTGGCAGCAGCATTTTGTACTAATACTTCTACATTGCCCATGTGAATTGGGTTAATTGCGTCTACAGCACAGACATTATCACTTTATTTATTTTATTAGGAGTGACTTAATTGTAAGATTGCGTAGCCTGCTTTTGGTTTGTTTTAATGTCTCTTTGTTTTGATTGTATTCTTTTTAAAGGAGGCTGTCGGCACTAATCTGGGATGTAAAACTCATTGAACAAAATGCCAAGACCTTCAATGAACCTCGTAGCAAGATTGCACAATCTGCAAAAATCATAACAAATGTTCTCATTAAGTTCATAAGGTTGGTTCTGAACAGTTTTTTCCAAAAATCCACTTGTAATTTTATTAATTCAGTTATTTATTTTTGTGATAATCTGTAACTTAACAATCTTATTCCCAATACGATGGCAGTAAACTTCACTGTACAGACATTATGGAGATCTATAATGCTGTTGAGAACATGGAGTACTCTGACGATGAGGTGCGTTTGTTCTGCTTGATATCTCATTTTGCTGGAAAACACAATATTGATTCAGATGTCGCTTTCAGGAAATGGATGACATTGATGCACCGGGAACCTCAGCTGGACAAAGACTTCGCCAGGTAGTGTAAGATATATATTTATTTATAATACTTCATTAGCATAATAGCAGAGTTGAGTACTTTTGATTGGGAAGAAATGTATCTGCACAATTCTTTCTAACACCTTCTCTTGATTTTGACAGCCATCAGTGGAGGTTGTGCTGGACAGGGATGCTTGGAAGGACCATTGTAAACGTTTACTGGACTACATGTTTGAGTGTGAGGATTCGGAGCCTTTCCGGGATCCCGTAGATCAAAGCGATTATCCAGTGAGTCTCTAAAAACAAAAAGCATAAATGTTCAGGAAAGGGTTTTCTTTCCTAATCTCGAGATTCTGACTTAAAATTGACGTAAATAATAAAAAAGCTGCTTGCGTTCATCAGCTGTTTATTTCACAAGAAAATTTTATTGTTGTTAGGGCTGTGCGATTAATCGAAATTGAATCGCAATCGCATTTTGAAACGTTGCGATTAGATAATCGCAAGAGGCTGCGATATGAAATGTATATTATTTAATTTCCCCCACCCAGAGCAAATGCGTGACTGCTGTATGAGTCACAGTCTTACTAGCTAATTGAGTGAGCACACTTTCGTTCTGTCCAATCAAAATTGTGCAGCCAAACTATGCAGAACGCCCACAATAAAAAACAAACAGGAAAGTGCCAACAAGTGGGATGATGGCATCTGCTGCTTCAGAAGCTTTAATAGACGAATTAATATAAAAAAAAAAATTTTGTTGGTAATATGGAATTATCTTGGTTTTAGTCACAGACACTGAACAAAATCAGGTCTTTTGTAAAAGCTGTCGCAGAATTGTTTGCAATTGTTGATATACACTTCCGCCTCACACATATTTTTGCCATTTTGCAGTAATACAGCTGTACGTTTAATGTTGTGATATTTTGTGTAGCATCTGTGATTATTATTTTGTTTCTAGACAATATAAGCTACAAAAAAACATTTTAGTTTTGCTGAATTTTCTGTATTTTTAGAATTATTATTTTTTTGTTTTGTAATAAGCTATACCATCTCCCTAATTTCATGTAAGGTCATTTTATTTAGAAAAAAAATTGTTTTCTGAATATTTAAAAACAAATTTAATAATAATAATAATTCCTTACATTGATATAGTGCTTTTCTGGGCACTCAAAGCGCCCAGACGCAGACGATGATTTACACATAGGGGGGAATCTCGTCATCCACCACCAGTGTGCAGCATCCACCTGGATGACGCGATGACAGCCATTTTGCACCAGACCGCACACCACACATTTAATGACCACAGAGGGTCAGGAGTTATCCGAAAGATGGTGCTCACTGAGCAGTAAAGAGTCCACGTCACTATACTGGGCATTAGGACCCACACAGACCGCAGGTTGGGCGCCCCCTGCTGGCCTCAATAACACCACTTAGGGCAGCAACCTAGCTTTCCTATGTGGTCTCCCATCCAGGTACTGACCGAGCGCAGCTCTGCTTAGCTTCCGTGGGCAACCATGTGAGATTTGCAGAGAGCTAGATGCTGTGGTAATATGTTTTCTGTTTCACAATGCAGATTATATAGATAACTACAAAATTAAATCGAAATCACAATATCTGCAATTAGATATTTTCCCCATATCGCAAATGAAAACATTTGTTTGGTGGCTGTGAATCTTCCTATTCTATGTGAAAATTTTGTATTTTTTTTATTGTAACATGGTATTATACTAAAAGAGCCTGGGGTCAAATCGACCCCTAGGATCACCTTGGTTACAAAACGAGTACAGGACATTGGAAAAAAGAATTGCCATGTTAATTTTGTGTACAGAGTGGTCCACGTTAAATCAGGATAAGTCATTAAATTTGAGTCATTATATTGTTGTTGCTCATGTCACATATTTAGATTCAATGGGAAAGTGAAATGGGTTAATGTTTGGGTAATGTGTTTTATAGAGTGTGCAATGGGTTTTAAAATATCGAAATGAGGTGTGTGAACAATTTGTCCTTTTTATTTTATTGAAGGATTATTTCATAATTAAAAATGTATATCTTTTTATTAACATTTTATAGTGTCACTAGTAGGGGTGTAACAGATCACGTTTGATCCGTAATTTGTACAGATCACAACCCACGGTTTGGAACACACGTGACCCGCGGATTATTAATTTTTATATTTTGTAGATTAATCCTGAATGTGTAACGATCACAGCGAGATCGCCTCTCACGTCATTCAAATCGCATGTAAGAAAGACTTTCCTGTAAAATGTAATGATGGTGGAAGAAGTTGTGGTAGGTTATTCAGGATATGGTGGGTTTCTTAGGTTATTAAAGGTGTTTTCTGTAAATACTTGTTTAACCTGCATTAATGCATTCAGTGTAAACTGCACGATTGATCATTAAAAGACAGGGATCTCAACACCCACACAACATAAATTATAAATGATGGTGATTTACATGTTTGTTAATTCTTCAAATCGCTGCATTCAAATCTGAAAATGCAAAAATCAAGAGTCAAATAACACAGAAGTACTGGGAGAACAGTTTATAGTTTAGATAATCACTGATGTTTATGGTACAGATTAAATCACCATCACATGCTCAAATGAAAGTTTTAGGCAGCGATTACATTATTTAACCAATAGGTGGCGACAACCAGCTATCAAAATATGCCGCTGAATGATTACTCTTAAAAAATGATTCATCTAGCAATGAAACATTAGGTTTTATGAGTGAAGAACTGAATCATTTATTAAACATGAGACTAAAAACAAATATGAATTGTACAAATTATAATGTTAAAGCAACAGTAGTAGTAACAGTGATTTATTTATTTTTTTCACAGTACTTAATATTTTACTATTTATTTTTATTCAGCTGATTATTTCTTCATTTTATTTTTAATAAAATTACAGCTTATACGTTCTGTTTGTTAAAACCAAAAGTCTCTTACAGTGCTGTTTCTGTAATACAAGGAAAGCAAATGACATTTGTCTCCTCCCCTTTTTGACTGATCTGAAAAATGGTCTGACCCGTGACTAAAAAACCATAACGTGATCCAATTTGTGATCTGTTACATCACTAGGGACTAGTTTGTCCTGCATTTTAATGTAATTATATCAGTTAAATCTTTATATTAATGTGTCTTAAATGTCTCCAGGATTACACTAATATAATTGACACTCCTATGGACCTTGGAACTGTGCGGCAGACTCTTGAAGAAGACCACTATGAAAATCCCATAGACGTTTGTAAGGACACCAGGCTAATTTTTGCCAATGCTAAAGCCTATACGCCAAACAAACGGTCAAAGGTAATGCAATCATACATTTAGTCTTTTTCTGCTTCATCTTTATTTTGTTTAAAAAGTCTCATTGATATCATTGATGGTGTTTTACAGATTTACAGTATGACTTTGCGCCTGTCAGCATTTTTTGAGGAGAACATACGC
Source organism: Danio aesculapii (assembly GCF_903798145.1). Taxonomy (NCBI): domain Eukaryota; kingdom Metazoa; phylum Chordata; class Actinopteri; order Cypriniformes; family Danionidae; genus Danio; species Danio aesculapii. The sequence continues at coordinate 42,231,754 of NC_079449.1, forward strand.
AAAATAATTTCAGACTATAAGACTGCCATCAAAAGTAGCTTGAAGCTACGGCGCAGTCAGAGATTCAGGAAGAAGTTGCAGCATCAGGAGTCGGTTCCTTTCAGCCAAGGATCCACACGGTAGGCCTGATCTCCATGCCTTCTTACTCTTGTGTTTTCTGTGAATTGTTGCATGCAGAAGATGATAAACCTGCCTTACCCCCTTCCTTTTAACCCTAGTCAAAAGAGGGCTACTATAAAAACTCAGGAAAACACAGAACAGTCTACAGCCAAATCTACCTCAGCCAAAGTGTCTGGACCAGAGCGTCGCAGAGTCCATGAAGCCAAGGAAACCTTCAGACGGAGTAGCTCATCTTCGTCTGGTAAGACAGAATTACATTTCAGTGTTTAATTACCAGTCCACTTTTAAAAAATATAGTCTAGTTTTACATCTCCCCTAGAGTTAAACAATTGGGTTTACTGTTGTTTTTTTTTATCCATTCAGCTGGTCTCTGGATCTTGTGGCAGCATATTTAGCTTAGCATAAATCGTTGAATCTGATTAGACCGTTAGCATCTCATTCAAAAAAGGGTTTTGATTGGTTGCTTATTTAAAGCTCTACTCTTCTGCTGCTACATTGTGTACTAAGAAAGACGGAAAATGAAAAGTTGCTTGTTTCATATGGATTGAAAAATATATCATGCTTTGAATCTAATAAAAAGTAGATTCAGTGAGTAGGCTTAATTATATTTACTCATTGACAAAATTGAGCTCTGCTCTCCTGAAGTTAATTAAAAAAAACAGTTCAGCAGAGATTGCAAAAGTAGACACATCCTTTACTCAAGTAGAAGTACATCTACTCAGGTTTAAAATGACTCAAGTAAAAGTAAAGAAGTATGGCCTGAAATAAGTACTTAAGTAAAAAGTACTGCAACCTGTTTTAGTTTCACAGGTTAACTACACAAACATGATGTATACATCTGTACAAAATAACTTACATTTCAAATTTTATACATTTTTATTTTTTGTGTCAATTTTCAGCTGCAAACTAGCAAAGCAACATCTCACTGTATAATATTGTCCAACAACACTGCTCAAAAAGTTGTCCTGTGTGTATCATCACCTGGACACAACTTAACTTTACGCTGTTAAGAACAACAGCTGCCATACTCGGTCGTATATTCTAAAGCGTAATTCTTCTGCCTATTTACTGTATTTATAACTAATAAATGTCTTAAATTTAACACTTCATTTTGTCCAAAACAATTTTTTCTTTTGATAAAATAAAAGACTGAATGTATTTGACTACAAAAAAATTTTTGCATTTTGCTAAAGCTGCTTATTTTCTGCAAACAGCACACTCTTGCAGCTCATATGATTTCCCTGTTTGTTTTTTGTTTTGTTTGTTTTTAGAGTATTGTGTATATTTTATGTAACAGTTAAGATTATTAATGCCGTCAATGCATTTTTGCATCATTTTCACATGATAAATTCCTGATCCTTTGCATTATATTTTATTCATAAATCCCTCAGTATAAATACTTTTGATATTCTAAAATATTTATCTAAAAATCTATCTAGCAAATTTAAATGAAGGCTACAGTGTATATAATACACAAACCTCGTTGCATAACATGTTCGTAGGTAATTAATTGCTTTAGGGAAAGCACTTGATTGATAGTTTTTTTTCCCCTGCGGTATTAGATTGAAAGATCAGAGAAATACAGCACACCATGGTGGAAAGTGGACAAAAGACTTTAACCCAATTTAAATAGCAGATTTGAACAGGAATGCTTCTCGTTTTACCTGTGATTCAATAGACCAAAACGCATCTTATTACCCGGTATAAACATAACAATATTATGTTTACATCGCTGACTCCCCCTATCTCATCCACGTTAGCGGGTTCCGTGGTAAGCTGAAATAAACAAGCTGACGATGCACAATTAGAGATTGATAAAGCAGAAAATGACAAAGAATAAATTGACTGAATGAAAAAGGCGTTCAAATTGCACAATGATAAGAAATAATATAGATCTCGCCATGAAGCACATTAAAACGAAAGTAATGAGCGCAATTTAAAAATGTAGGGAGTAAAAAGTACAGATATTTGTGTAAAAATGTAAGGAGAAAAGTAGAAAGTAAAAAGTTGACTGAAAAATAAATAGTGGAGTAAACTACTGATGGCAGAAAAGTCTACTTAAGTGCTGTTAAAAAGTATTTGTACTTCGTTACTTCCCATCTCTGCAGTTCAGTCATGAATTATTATGAACTTAATCGATTGTTTTTCCACCAGTGCTCCTCTCCCTCAGTAAACCATGAGGTGGAGCCATTTGTCAGTTGCCAGGATATTGGTCAGTGTATTGGTAAAAGTCAAGTCAAGTCGAGCTTTGTCATTCCACTACATGTGTGGACATACAGTGGAACAAAATGTTGCGTCTCGCTTAGGAATGTTAAAATTAACTGTTTCTTTAGTGCACCTCGATGCAGACACGGACAATTCGGTATCGGTTCAGTAATGGTGAAGGTGTTTAAGGTTAATGAAAATAAGTAGTGCAATATGATTTGTGGTACAAATTCACAAGTAAGCATTGTTTTTCCTTTTTTAGTCTTTGTAAGATGGAGTTTTAAGTAAAGTGTCCAGTGCATATGGAGAGAGTGTTTCTGCAGGTTCTTTGTCACGCCCACTCACCTGTGTGAAACACAATCAGAAATGTACATATGTTTATATAGAGATATGGAGTGATATTAAGAAAGTGTCTGGTGCAGATGTCTGTTAAAGTGTCAGAGATGAAAGAGCGTTTTCTACAGGTGGTTTGTCAAACCCACTCAATGTCCATCCTTAATGAAAGAGCCAGTTATTCAGTTTATTAAATGGAGGTTTAGGGAACTGTAATGTATGTCAAGTACTAATTTTTGCTCTGAAAACAGGATCTGATCAGGACAGCAAACAGTCTTTGAGTCAGTCAGATGAGGATGATGAGCATTCGTCTTCATCACGTGCCATGAGACGAGAGACTAGGGCCACAAGAAAAAAAGCTGCACAGAATAAAGGAGCAAAATCAAGAAGACCTGGTGAGATCCTTCAAACTATCTCTAAATGTTTTTGTGTTGTGTGCTGCTAAGTGAAATTTCAAGCACTTTCAAGTGTTTCCAACTTGTGGGACATGTAACCAAATGTTGACATGTGATCGTGGACCACAAAACCAGTTTAATTTTGCATGAGTATATTTTTTCATTATAGCAAAAAATGCATGGTATGGGTCAAAATTATAAATTTTTTTGAACGGTCAAATTCCAGATTTCTATTATCGACCAATTATATTATTGTGTGTCCGCCAATTGTTATTCTATCATAATAAGCCACACATCGATTGAATAAGGGTGTCACGATTTCGATTTTTAATCGAAATCGATCGAAATTCATGCTTAATCTCGATTATCGAATCAAAAAATGGAATCGTCGATGCTGCCCCACCCCTATATCACGTCAGCAGCAGCTTGACTTGCCAAGCGGAAAAAAACTCACGCATGCGCGTCAACCTAACAGCTACAACAGCCACGAGACAGCATGGCAACTGCAGACGCAGGAGACCCATCGAAAGAAATTGAACCCCCTCCTCTTTCACTGAAGTCGCCGGTGTGGAAGTATTTTGGATTTCCAGTGAGTTATGTTGACAACGTTCGTGTTGTCGACAGAAAAAACACAGTTTGCAAGCTCTGCAATGTGCATATACCACATTATTCCACCGGCAGCACGACTAACATGGCCGCCACAAAAACATAGATGTATCTGTTAAACCGACAAGTGTAACACAAACTACTCTCCCGTCTTCATTTGGAATAAAACTTCCAAGCAACTCAACACGTGCAAAGGCAATTACAAGCGCGATAGGAGTATTTATAGCCGCGGACATGCGACCTTATTCAGTGATAGAAAACTCCGGTTTTCAGCATTTAATTAACGTGCTTAAAAAAATGTTTTGTTAAAAATCGAGAATCGAATCGAATCGTGACTTTAGAATCGAAAATGTAATCGAATCGAGGATTTGGAGAATCGTGACACCCCTATGATTGAAAGCTTTTTTATTCTGCATTCATGTGATGTATAAACCTCAATAATGTCAAATACATTTATGACTGGTTTTGTGGTTTGTGGTCACACATAGAGTTTATGAAATTAATGATGACAGTCCTATCTATTTTAGAGAGCCATGCCAAGATGAATGGGCGCAGCAGGTCACATGAGCGTCAGAAACCAAGAACGTCTAGTGATTCTGACCGAGAACCATCGCAAGGCTCAGACGAAGCTTCAGAGAATGAGTCCTCATCTTCTGTCAGCCGGCGACCGAGGACACGCAAGACTGCCATGGCTGCAGTCAATAAAATGAAACTCATGGATACCTTGGCAGATGAGGAAGGCTCGGATGATGAAGGTGGTGGAGGCAGCACCCGACCCACAACCCGTGCTAGCAAACGCTCCGCTGTCATTCAGAGTAGTTCTGATTCAGATGAGGAGGTGGCGGCAGCTTCACAGGAGGGTATAAACATCTATGTGGCTTACCTTCAAGTTGTGTAAAACCAAAATTAGGGATGGCTGACACTAAACAGGTTTTTCGACACCGTGTCAAGGTCCCGAACCTCAAATGTTTCAAAACAGTGCTTTTGAAATGTTTTGAAACACCCAGGTCACGTGACTGAAGTAATTGACAAGGTCGAAAACAAAGCCACTATCTCATGTAACTTAGAGCAGTGTTTCCCAACCCTGTTCCTGGAGGCACACCAACAGTACATAATTTGGATGTCTCCCTTTTCTGACCCATTAACTTCAGGTGTTGGAGTCTCTTCTGATGTTATGATAAGTTGATTAAGGTGTGTTTGATTAGGGAGAGGTTGAAAATGTGTACTGTTGGTGTGCCTTCAGGAACAGGGTTGGGAAACACTGACTTAGAGGATTGTGTGTATATGTAGAGTACCTGTGCTGCAAATGTCCCGAGTTCGAGTCCCGGCTTGTACAAATACTCAGAAATGGTGATTTCATGTATTTTAATAATCTTAATTATTTTTATAACCAAAACAGTGCATTTATTCATATAACATAACATATATATTTTAAAATGCGTTACAAGAACAGAGCATTTAAAAAATAATTTTCTATAGTTGCATCACTCTGGAATCGAACCCATTATCTCTGCATGCTAGTCAGGATCATTAACCGCTCCACTAAATCACTTGATACTTCAGTTACACAATGTGGAGTATAATTCCTCAATGTGTGAACTGTTTCTTCGCTGAAGCTGTTCCAGAGCAATACATGAATGACAACTAGGTGTCACTATTGAGTAGGGTTTCAAAGCCTCGACTCACATTTGCCTCGACTGTTTCACGAAGACTTGTTCTACCCACCACTAACCAAAATGTCTTCCCAAATAGCTGGCATAACAGAAACTTACAGTCCCTTCATTTATTGTCGTTCTCAGAGTCGAATGAAAGTGATTCTTCAGCCAGTGAAGGAGAGAAAAGTGCTGGCAGTGCAGACAGTGACTCCTCTTCCCACAGCAAAGAGAACAGCAGAACCGCAGGACGGAGACCATGCAGACGACCAGCAGAGAAAAAGGGTATGTTTGGTTATCACAGCTAGAGTAAAATCAATTTGCTTATCTACACTAGGGGTCACCAAACCTTGCGGAGATCTACCTTCCTGCTTGTACATAATTAATCAGTGCATGCTATTCTAATGTAGCTCATCATCCTAATCATGGGGCCTTACAATAGCTTGTTTAGTCAGATAAATATGGCTTTTTTTTTACTAGTAAAGGTTGCACTATCTCTGTTATGCATTGAAAACTTTCATTTGTGTCCCCCTTCTGGTGGATGCCTCCTTTTCAATCCTTTATGGAAAAAAAGACCCATCCTGCGGTTTTCTCGTTAAATGCCATTGCATTCATTCTAATGGTCCAAGGGCTATACTTTGCTTAACACATCAAGGCGGAGCAGTGTGAAAAGTCAATTTGTAAGTCTTTTTAAATTTAACTGATTTTAAAAAAGAAACACAAACCAATAATAGTCACATTTTATTAACCGTAAAAATATCATTACTTGAAATAGTATATAATAATTGTAGAGGCATCATTTTACAAGTGTTGCCATGATGGCATGATAGCTAGTCAACTGTGTGCTCCTCTGCTCTTGCCCTTTGAACTGCGCAGCAACAAACTGCCCTTGCCCAATGTATGGATTCCATAGAGCAGGGCTTTCTGTGTACAGTGTGAAAGCCACAACACACCATTTATTGACTGCCGAATTGGTCTCAATCCCAAGGACCAGGATTGAGAACGGCTGCTCTAAACCAATACATCTGAGCAGACTACTGAAGGTCTTCAAACTTAAGCCTAGTTCACTTTACGTTGCTTTAATCACCAGCAGATCACTGTGCTGATCAGACTACATGACTTGATTTTCTCTCTTTAAATTGCTGTGGTATTTCACACTATGCAAAACTATGCAAATAATCCAGACGAAGGGGTCACACACTACACGATATGAGAACAACGGTCACCCAACAACTCATCTCTGGCCCCCAATCCACAGTGAATAAAATGTTTAGCATTTGCAATCTCTTCAAGGGAGCTTTTGAAAGCTGCGTCAATTAGCTAATCTGTCAGCAGATTGATCGCTCCTATTTGCACTGTTCATCTGATAGATGTTGCTTTTATATCCTCCTGTTTCCCTGTGCATTGCTGACCATTCTCTTAAGCACATGAACAATGGCCAGTTGTCCCATGACTTGTTCTCTCATTGGCTGTAACTCGGCACAAGAGGTGGGGGACTTGAGTCAAACTTAAGTTACGAAATTGAGACTTACTTTACAAATATTTAAAAAGACTCGACTTGAGTTAAATGACTCAAAAAAAATTGTTTTGACTACGCTTAGGACTCAAAGGCTAAGACTCGAGACTTACTTATGACTTGCACATGCATGACTTGCTCCCACCTCTGCTTGTAACTATATCTGACTCCACGTAGGGTTGAGTCGGCCGACTGGTCCAGTATATTTAGCATGTTAGGTATTAGATTTTTATCTAAGTAGTGTCGGCAGAGCATGAACTAGCCTCTTTAATGCATCATTAAGTAATTCACACATAAAGAGCGCCAATCTCTTGCTGAGTTGGAAAGCATGTTAACTTGCAAATTTGGCTCAAATTTGACCAAGGTTGGAGCTGAACTATGTAGGAAAGTAAGTCTAGGGCCTGTGTTAAGAACTTTACAAATAAGAGTTTTATTTTAAAACTGCTTATTTCTCTTTTTAGAAACATCTCCGTTAATTAATGGACATGGCACCAAACGTCAATGGGAGGAAAGTGAAGACAATTCAGACGATGGAGGTAGCCAGAACGAAAGTGTGAATTTGGAGTCAGACAACGACCTTGTTGTCAGGCGAAAGTCCACCAGGAGGACTGCAAAAGCTGCTGTGAGTAAAATTAAAAATTTGAATGACACTGATGCTGAAGAGGAGGAAAATAGCACTAGAGATAGACGTCAGAAGCATCGGCCAATAAAGCAGGAATCTGAATATAGTTCAGATGAGGATGTTGAGACAACCAGAACCCTCAAGCATCCCCATCAAAATGGAAGAAAGATGGATGTGAAGGAACTGAAGAGGTGTAAAGCACCATCAGAACGCCAAGAACAATCTTCTACTGCGAAACGGCAAACTAAGCACAAGAAATCTTCAGCCACGGATGCACTGATGTCAACAACACAGGATTCAGAAGAACTCAGTGATGATGTGGAAAAATCAGTCACACACAGGAAAAGAATTGCATCAGAAGATGAAGAGAATCAAACTGATAACACGGATCAAAGAAGGGTTCCCAAAAACTGGCCATCCAATGCTCGCAAACAGAAGCTCTGTGCAAGTTCGGATGAATCCAGTTCGGAAAGTGATGAAAAGGCAGACCGAGGACAAATGAAAAATGAGGATACTTCTTCAGACGAATGGCAAAAGAGTGACACATCAGAAGAAGACAAGAAGACCCATCCACAGAGAAAGCCTTGCCCTACAGTTGCATCCAAAGGAGTCTCTTTGAGAACTCGTCCCAAGAAGAACTACTTTACGGAGGACTCCGAAGAAGAACTTAGTCCTAAGATGAAAGTGCAAGCAAAGAATGGAGTAAAAAATCAGCAGGCCAACTCCCGGACAAGAAAACCTTCAGGTGGCGGATTCAAAAGGAAACACAGTGGCTCCTCCGAGTCAGACGCAGACAGCAAAAGCAGTAAGAGCAGTGATGAAAATAAGCTTGTGGAAGCTCAAAGAAAAAGTGCAAAACGCTTTAAGCAATTAATGGGCTCGACGGACTCTGAGAGCGATTTCGAAACTAGGTGCAAATCAGAGAATGGTCTGGAGCAAAGGTCTCAGGGGAAGCTTCCTACAGTGTCCCGACAACGACGAAAGCAAAGTGAAAGCGATGAAGGGAGCAATGATGACGGAAGCAATTTTGAAAGCGAAGAATCTGAATCAGAAGCAAGCTCAGGTTCACAAAGCAGTCCAAAGAGAAGGCTAAGAGACCGTGACCGAGGAACCGCACGCTTGAGGAAACATCGCAAGGTTGTTTCCGACGAGGATAGTGACGTGTCATTTGAGAAACCTCGTCGAGGCAGGCGCATCCAGACCAGAAACAAAGGCAAACGGACTGTGAATTACCAAGACAGTGAATGAAGGACAGTCGAGCCATGCAAAAGACACTAACTGAAGACCTTGAAGACACTTGATTGTCCCAACATTAAACAATGGTAGTAGCACTGGAGTCCTCAAAATACTGTGAATCGGTTTCATTCAGGGATATTTATATTTTCTATGAAAAAAACAAAACAAATGAACTATAAATAAGATGTATTTGATCTACTGGTTTGGCTGTTCAAACCAACCCCACTCTGTGATTCGGCCAACAGGAAAGACTGCATAGAGAAGCATTGTTTGCTTGGGTGCTATCTTAAAATACCTCCTGTTTAATCAAGCATATTTGCTGGCTTGCACTAAAAGGCACACTGTAATGAGGTATTTTATACACTAGTTCTGCATTAGAAACTCAGGGGTCAACTACGTTTACCATGTTCTCAGAGTTGCATTTGTTTGTTTCAATCTTTAGTTCTAGGATTCTAGTGTCGTGTTTTTGACATGAGTATTTAGGTCCAAACACGGTTTGCGAAAAAGAACAAGTCGTCTTTGACTTTGACACAAACTCTGTATTGTCACTGTTAAAGGAATTGTTGAGCCAAATTGTACAAACATTCTTCCAGTCATCTTTTTGGTTCCTCTTTGATTGGTTTTCTTTGACCATCTTTCCAGGTTTCTGAGAATCAGTTTTTGTAGCAAAGCATTGTATATTTAAAAAAAATTCCTCTGTCAAGCATTACTTTTGTTTTGTATGCATTTGATATGATTTGCCATGCCATGAACTATGAATTGGTACCTGTTTGCTAAGTACAGTAAATCAAGAGAGTACTTCCAGCAAAGTACTGTGATTTCTCATATTGGGAAGATGTTTTAGTGACCTGTTGCGTACTTTCAGTATTAATTACTTTTCAGACTTAACTTATGAACAGCAATTAACTTTTGTACACAGTCTTTGAATTGTGCATCGCAGTTTATGTAATGCAGTTGTCAGTTGGCATTTTGCTTAATGTTTTTTTTTCTATAAGAGCTTCTTTAATACAAGTTTGAATGAGGATGTTGAGCCTGTTGGCCGTTTAAGAGAGAGAGGGATGACTTCCTTTAAATAAAGTACTGTTTCAGGTTGGAATGCGAATCTGTTTTTCACTTGTTTTGATAAATCTTTAATTGAACAGATGCAGGACAAATAAATGTCATTTCTTGTACAAATATTATTGATTGTCATTGCGTTTCAAAAATTGCTGACCAGTCCAAATATTCAGACATTGAAAGTATACAGTGCATCTAGAAAGTATTCGTAGCGCTTCACTTTTTTCCAGATTTCTTATGTTAGTCTTATTCTAAAATAGATCAAATTCATTTATTTCCTCACAATTCTACACACAATACCCCATAATGACAATGTGAAAAAAGATTTTTTGAAATTGTTGCAAATTTATTAAAAATAAAAAACCTGAAAAATCACATGTACATAAGTATTCACAGCCTTTGCCGTGAAGCTCTAAATTGAGCTCAGGTACATTCTGTTTCCACTGATCATTCTTGAGATGTTTCAGCAGCTTAATTGGAGTTCACCTGTGGGACCTTTTATAGACAGGTGAATGCCTTTTCAAATCATGTCCAATCAACTAAATTTACCAGGGTTGACAGTGCATGTCAAAGCACAAACCAAGCATGAAGACAAAGGAATTGTCTGTAGACCTTCGAGACAGGATTGTCTCCAGGCACAAGGCTGTCGAAGGTTACAGAAAATGTCTGCTGCTCTGAAAGTTCCAATGAGCACAGTGGCCTCCTCCATTCGTAAGTGGAAGATGTTTGGAACTACCAGGAGTCTTCCTAGAGCTGGCCGGCCATCTAAGCTGAGTGATCGGGGGAGAAGGGCCTTAGTCAGGGAGGTGATCAATAATCCAATGGTCACTCTGTCTGATTTCCAGTGTTCTTCTGTGGAGAGAGGAGAATCTTACAGAAGGACAACCATCTGTGCAGCAATCCACCAATCAGGCCTGTATGGTAGAGTGGCCAGACGGAAGCCACTCCCCACCTGAAATTTGCCAAAAGGCATCTGAAGGACTCTCAGACCATAAACTAAATTCTCTGGTCTGATAAGACTAAAATTGAACTCTTTGGAGTGAATGCCAGAAGTTACGTTTGGTGAAAAACGTAATCACCAGGTTAAAACCATCCTTACAATGAAGCATGGTGGTGGCACCATCATGCTGTGGGGATGTCTTTCAGCAGCAGGAACTGGAAGACTAGTCAGGTGTTAGGATTAAGTACAGTTTTGACCCAAAGAATGACCAGTCTGTCAGATGAAGAAGAGCCGGAGTCAGATTCAAATAATTAAAGTTTACCGAAGATAGTTTGCAGTTTCATCAGCAGAAGCCAGCTTCAACACTCGAAAATGAGTTGCTATAGGCCGCTCTGCTCACAATCACAAATCAATAACAATTATACTCTCGCATAACATCATTAACTGCGACATACATATAGGTGTTCTAACCTGAAACGGATCCACAGTCAAATAGAACACACACACTTAAAGTACAATCTGTTTCTTACTCTCAGCCGTCTTCATCAAAACTGGTTAAAAACAGGTTTAATCTACATTCAGGCAGTTATCATATCCTCACTACACAAAGTCTATCTTGAATAAAAAGTGAAATCACCTTAAAAGAATTAACTGTAAAATAGCTAAATCACTTTAGACATTATAGATAGTATTAACTCAGACAAAACTATAGAAACAGCTGCTTCCAGTCCTCAGCCATCAGTTCCACTCAAGGTCTCTGTGACCTCTGACCTAGTTTGATGGCTCCTGAAAATGGTTATAAAGAGACAGGCGAATGCACTGAACATTCTTATATTAAGCATTGTGTCAACTTCATTCATTATTCAATAATCATCTTTAATAAAAATAATGAGAAACGGGATGAGGAGAGAAGGATAAATGTTGATCCATGCTCACAGGATAGGGGGAAAGATGAATGCAGCAATGTACAGCAGGACAACGACACAAAACACACCAAGAGCTATGGCTTCACAAATATCAAGGGAGAGGCTTCACAACAACTCGGTGGATGTCCTTGAGTGGCCCAGCCAGAGCCCAGATCCAAATCCTATTGAGCTTCTCTGGAGAGATCTGAAAATGGCTGTACACCATCGCTTCCCTTCCAACCTAATAGAGCTTGAGAGGTACTGCAAAGAGAAATGGGAAAAAATTCCCAAAGACAGGTGTGCCAAGCTTGTGGCGTCATATTCAAAAAGACTTGAGGCTGTAATTGCTGCCAAAGGTGCATCAACAAAGTATTGAGCAAAGGCCGTGAATACGTCTGTACATGTGATTTTTCAGGTTTTTTATTTTTAATAAATTTGCAACGATTTAAAAATTTCACATTGTCATTATGGGGTATTGTGTGTAGAATTTTGAGGAAAAAATTTATTTAATCCATTTTGGTAGTTATGCAACTACATGCAAAATATTATTTATTACAAATGTGTTCATCAGTGCTGATATAAAACGCGTACAGGAGCAAAAGCCAGAGATAAGGACAGAGCTGACTGTACCCATATACTTCAGATCATGTAGGCTAAAGTTCAGTTTGCTGTCTGCAACAGTGAGTACTCTTGTGCAATGCTTTAAAAACCCTAATAATTCCACGCAGCTTCATTATGAAGTGCTCTGCAAATTTACTGCATCACTCAGTGTTAAAACAAACATTTTAAATTTCAATCTTAGACCATTTTTCATTCTAGATAGTGAAGATACAGAGCATCCGGAAAGTATTCATAGCGCTTCACTTTTTCCACAATTTTTTTGTTAAAGATGGATCAGCTGAATTCACTTTGATATATTAAAATGTGTCAGAAAAAGGTATAAAGCTAGGTATAAATTTGAACAATTTTTTTGGTACCTCTTTTTTAAGTACCTCGATTTCGGAGTACTCTCCTGTAACATCATTATTGTTATTTCATAAAGGTTATCATAAATACCACAGAACAATTCCTGCTGATTTTTAATAATACTAAATACTTGCATAAGAGTAAGGATGAGGAACAGAAGTAGAATCCATATGTGGAAGTTTTAAAGGATTCATTTCTTAAATCAGGCGTTGGGTCAAAAATCAGAGGAAGCAGTCCAAACAGAGGACAAACTCGAGGTGTAATCAAAGATGCTGTAGTAGGAAAATCAGGCAGAAGGTCAAACACAAGAATCTTAAAAGGAAACACCTCCTAAAGGATTTTCCAAACACGATGTAGTCGGGCAAATATTCACACACAACAAAATACACACAATGGAACAAGAACTTTTCCCAAAGCAGGTGAACTGGCAATATCGTGCAGTGCTTAGTTGTTTGCTTAGTTATGGTTTAAAATGGTGACAAAAATTGAAGTAATGGAAGAGCAGAGAGGCACCCGGAATCCACACCCTTATGAGAGCCTCCTGGCAATCAACGTGGACACCCACATGGTCATAGTGCTAGATGCCCAGGCTCAATGAAAGTACAGGGGTTTGCTCTTTGTACGTGGATTACTCAAATAGCTGGATGTGGTTATTTGACATGATCCAGGAGAGTTTCATTCTTTAAAACTTATTTGAGAGTTGTTGTCATAGCAACAAGTCTGGTAGCTCAAACCATTCTCGGGAACAGCAACTTATTTTATATAAACAGGATTAGATCGGGTCATTTCAAGCAAAGGTGATACTGAAAGTGTCACAAATGCTGTTGTTTTCTTACAGTAGTAACCTAGGTTATATAAAATACTATATTTATTATATATATATATATATATATAGAGAGAGAGAGAGAGAGACAGAGAGAGAGAGAGAGATTATATATACACTATTTATTTATAAAATGTGAAATGGTTAAAAAAATGAATACATAAAACTTATGTCATCTACACTCGGATATAAAATTCAGAAAACTCACGGGAGTGGTGCTCTCAAAGGGGTTCAAAGAGAACGTTTACTAAAATGGACATTTTAAATACGACCCTTGTTAAAAATTCTATTGGAATCCTATAGGATCTTAATGGATTCCTAAAATTCTAATGGGCATTCAGATTTTTTTTATTGGACTTTCACCACGTCCTATTCACCTTATTCTCCGCGTACGAGCGGGCGCAACCATTTGAATCTTTTTGGCTCGAGAATTCCGGTCTCATTCACTTCCATTCATTTTTAGACGTTAAAAACAGCTCGTTTTGCTGCTTGATGTTGCAAACTGATATTTTCTTCTTATATTATTCTACTTTGTCTGTATTGTCATGCAAACACTTGTTCGTAAAGTCAGTAGTTTTAACCATTTTCTGCTGTTTATTATTCCTAGTCATTTCTCCCATAGGAAGCTGAATCGGAAGTTCTAAAACAATCGCAAAAACGCGCGCACTAAAAAGAATAAGGTCAATAGGATTTCAAAATCCTTTTGAGCATTTTGACTTAATTTATTGGAATATCACCTTGTCCTATAGGATCTGGTTTTGATTTTTTAAGATTTCACTTTGTTTATTTTGTCAATTTAATTTTTTTTTAGATCACTAATTCACCTGTACCACATGTTTTTGAACTTGTGGGGGAAACCGGAGCACCCGAAGGAAACCTACACCAACACGGGGAGAACATGCAAACTCCACACAGAAATGCCAACTGACCCAGCTGGGGCTCGAACCAGATACCTTCTTGCTGTGAGGTGATTGTGCTACCAACTGCGCGACAGTGCTGCCCATTCTAATGTTGTGGGTCAAATATTTGTTGGCAGATCAGAGTTGGCTGTTTTTGGTACACCAACAGTATTTCACTTGGATACAAGAAAGTTTAAAGCTCAGAACCCTCTGGTGGGTTTATGGTCGGCAAAGTATGACCAAGTTTATAAGAACACAGTTCATAAACAAAACATGTATTCAGGCACAGGGTCAAAACTCAAAAAACAGAGGAAGCAGTCCAAACGGTAGACAAAGGGGTAATTAAAGAAGCAGCAAAGATCAGGCAGAAAGGTCAAACAAAAAATAAGCAATCCGAAAAGAGAAATCCAAATGGATATTCCAAACACAGAGTCGATGAAGTCAGGTGAAAGTTCATTCATAATACAATACAGACAACAGAACAGAAACGCTTAGTCAGGCAGGTGAACTGCCAATACATGTAATGACCTCTTGCTCAAATTAGTGACCACACACAAAGCAACCATTAGCTGCTTTCACAAAGAAATGTAGAAATATTCTCTGCAAGGATTTGTCCTGTGATAGTTTAATTATGGATTTTTTACACTGACAGTGATATACCAAAATGTGTGTCAGTGTTCACATACATCCTGGTCAAATAGTTGCACAATAAATACAACACATTATAGCATCGGATCTGGCTTTTGTTCATAGACAAAGGAAGGGGTGCCCAAACTCTGTCCTGAAGGGACGGTGTCCTGCAGATTTTAGCTCCAACTTGCCTCAACACACCTGCATGGATGTTTGTAGAAAGCCTAGTAAGAGCTTGATTAGCTTGCCCAGGTGTGTCTGATTGGGGTTGGAACTAAACTTTGCAGGACACCGGCCCTCCAGGACCGAGTTTGGGCACCCCTGGACAAAGGGCTTGATTTTAATGATCTAGGCGCAAAGTCTAAAGCGCATGGCGCAAAAGCATTAAGGGCATGTCCAGGGCTTAAAGTATTCCGGCACCGTTTTTTCCACCGGAGAGTAAAAAAATAATATTACTTTAGAGCCTGCGCATGCGGTTTAATTAGGTTCACTCAAAATAATCAATTAACAGTTAACTCAAAGGGTGCATTTGTAACCGATTAATGGTATCAGTTAAATGATTAAAAACTATAATTTGATATATTTTTAAAGTTTGGCTGCATCACAGCGAACGTGTTTTTTTCGTTGACAGGGGCATCTTTTGAATGGTTTACTAATGGCGGCGAGTGTTTTACGTGCTGCTTATGAGCCCTGGGCGCCTCACGTTTTGCCGTTGCGCGCTGTGTGCTCAAGTGGGAAGCATGTGAAGTCAGTCGCGTCTTTTTCATTCTTCAATCAAATGAAAGCGCCGCAGGGTTTCGGTTGAGGTGACGGCAGGGTTTGTGTCGTCAAGGCGAATAGGCGAAACCTTATTGATGGAGGAGAGACTTGTGGTCGCTGTAATACTTTACAGATATTGAATACCACAATATTATTAAAAATTGCGATTATAACATCGACAGCAACACGACTCACGCACGCTGATTCAGTCGTTTCCTAGTGACATCCAAATGAGCACCACACTTCTTTTTCTTGTCAACATAAAAGGCGGTGCAGTGCGCCTTGCGTTTTTTGGAACGGAAAGGCGTGCTCTTTGTGATCAGCCCCTAAATTTTTTACAAATATTTGTTAACTCTGGAGACAGTAACATGTGCAAACACACGTGTCTACAGATGTATTTTGCCAAAGAAGCAAAATGAAAGAAGGATATTGCTGGTCACAGTTGAGTTGACATAAACCAGCGCTGATGTTGATAGCCTCTGTGCTGCATGGAGCCACGTCATAAACTTAACAAACAGGCTATTGATGATTTAGTGTACAACCAACAAACCAAGCTTTTTTCCCATTTGGAAAATTACATTTATTAATAGTTCTTGTATAATATCAGTTTTTAAAATAGCCTACATAATCTATCAAACAAATGCAAAGATTTTTTGTATAATGATAACTCCGCACCAAACTGAGGCTTTCATGTTATAGCTTATAAAACATGCATGCAGATTAATGCAATATCATATGTAAACAACAAAATTGTATTACAAAAAGTCAACATATGAGCCTTGAGGTTCATTGTCATTTTCTTTCATCACAAGCAGCGCACGAACACATCAACTGCGAGTGAGACAGAGGAAATAAGTCATAATCATAAAACATAATCTTTAATCTAATGACTTTTATTAAAAATATTGACAGAGGTTTTGTAAATTAATAATAACAGTGGAGCATTAATTAAATGCATAATTCCTGTGGAGCGATTGATTTGAGGTAGCCTGATATTTTTATTTGATGGAAGAATAAAACATGATTGGACAAACGGCAGACCCTCAGCCTCCTCCACTGTATCAGCTCTATCTTCTGGTGCTAATGTCTTCAAAAAAAAGAGTTTGCAGGACTCTTTAAGTGATAATGGCCTTGATTTGACTTCTAATCTTCAGTTTAGCAGTTCTTTAGCACTTTGAACACTTGTTATTTAGGCACTTTAAGCAGTTGTTATTGTTTAGGAGAAAACACTTTATTTGACATAGTACTTTTAAATAAATGGTGCAAAGCATAATCATTGAAAAGAGTCTATCTCAGTCTCAGTTTACTAGTTTTTTAAGCACTTTAGGCTCTTGTAACTTTATTTTTGTTATTATCGTCAATATTTAAAGTAAGTCGTCCTTCTGTCCAGTTTCTCTCCAAGATTGCCCCCCCACCCTACCCCCCAAAAAACCATCAGGCTCAGGATTTTTTTCTTTCTTTAAGGTTGTGCTTATTCTCCAAAAATAAGGTTGTGCTTATTCTCTTAATGAGTTATACTTGTGTTTTGAGCATAACGTGCATCACTACTTGTGAAAGTTGTCCATTTATATTTACAAACTTGTAACAGTCAGTTAAGTAGGACTTAAACCATTGTAGAGCCTGTCCTTGGACACCTGTAGAATTTAAGCAATCTATGAGGATATCATGCTCGATAGTGTTGAATGCAGCACTGAGGTCAAGTAAAACTAGTAACGAGATGCAGCCTCTGTCAGCAGCTAAGAGTAAATCACTGGTTATTTTCTGTACTGTGACGAGGCCTGAAGCCCTGCGAGTATGATTGTTATACCATGGTGTAGTTTAGCCTAAAGGGGCTCAGGGGCTTTACCGTGGTAAACAAGGTGGTTACCATGATAATCAAGATGAACAGAAACAATTTTGAGTGCCATTATTGAAATATCATTGGAACATAATGCTGAACACATTACCACTTCTAATCTCCATCTATTTAAATTACAGCATGCTGCATGCAGGTTATTACTCTTTGCTGTGTTCGGATGCTGAGGTGTGTTCGCAAATTATTAACTTTGACAGAAACGGAATGCTGATGCTGCATTTGTATTTGATGCTTCTGCATTTATGTTGCTGGGAAATTTGGGGATAAATGCAGTGAAATCAGCCTAAGTCTGTAGTGGCTCTTTAGCTGGCGAGAAAGCAGAGCAGTTCTTAGGTTGCACTGACATGACAGGAATGTATGCAAAATGTAAAAGTTTTCCTTTGCATTTAAAAAAGTTTCATGTTTAAGGTTGAATTATACTTCTGCGTCGAATGATCGCCATTACCCACAGCGCATGCCTTGCTTGTATAAATGCACGCCAGTTGTGCCTTTATACTTCTGCATTCTGTTTGTGTTGCTCTGCAAGAACACTTCTGTTAACGTTAACTCATTCAGAGGCGGGAACCGGCAGATGTGCAACAACTTTAATCAAAAGGTTAACAAAAAACAAAAGTTTCCTTCCATGGTACTCCATAGTTGTTCTAACGGGTCTCACGGCTCTCGGCCCCACCCACACTCAAAAACGATACCAAGCCGACCAATCACAGAGCTTACGATATACATTGTCGCAATGTGTTTTGAGCCATGGCAAAGTGTATGCAAAGGTTGTACTAGACCATCCGTGTGCACTTGACGCAGAAGTATAAATCAGTTTTTACATGACAATTTTGTCCAAAAGATCCACGTTCACTTATAAAAAGGACCAAAAACTCTATTACAATATCAGGTCAAAATTTGGTGCTGTGACTTTGTATTACAGTACCTGTAGGGAAGTGCCAACGTGTTGTCGACAATTTATGCATTTTCTGTCACAAAATTGCTGTTGTCATGTAAAAAAAAAGCAAAACACATCAAAAGTTTCACATTTTATCTGAAAATGTCACGTAGATGGCCCCTTAGAAGGCTCGCCAGATGTCTTGTCTTGTTTTCTTAATACTAAGAGCACTCTGAGTTTTATTTAATTTTGTAGAAATGTAAAAAGTGGGGTTGCATGGTGGCGCAGTGGGTAACGCTTTCACCTAACAGCAAGAAGGTCACTGGTTTGAGCCTCGGCTGTGTCAGTTGGCATTTCTGTGTGGAATCTGCATGTTCTCCCCGTGTTCGAGTGGGTTTCCTCCAGGTGCTTCGGTTTCCCCCACAAGTCTAAAGACATGCGCTATAGGTGCATTGGGTAAGCTAAATTGTTTGTAGTGTATGTGTATGAATAAGAGTATAAGGGTGTTTCCTAGTGATGGGTTGCAGCTGGAAGGGCATCTGCTGTGTAAAACATATGCTGGATAAGTTGGCAGTTCATTCTGCTGTGGTGACCCCAGATTAATAAAGGGACTGTAAGCCGAAAACAAAATGAATGAAGGAATGTAAAAAGTCCTACTTTAAATGTAACCAATAAGTTCGATTGAGACGGTTGTGTTGGGTGCAGACCAAAAGTATCTGGATGCAGACCTAAATTTGCAAGCTGAGACTGCATATCCAGCCTGATCTCACGAGAAAGCATAAGTATTTTACGTTTTGTCAGTTTAGTGGCTAATTCGTACGATTTCATACGAGTTCAGTCGTACGAAATTGTACGATTTTAAAAAGGAGGCGTGGCACCTAACCCCACCCCTAAACCCAACCGTCATTGGGGGATGAGCAAATCGTACCAAATTGTACGAATTAGATCGTAGGGGTGTAGGGAAGGGTTAGCTGTGCGCATTAAAAGCATTGCATGCAGCTCAGCTTCCAGCTGCACCCTCTCGAAATGTCAGCAAATTATCCACAAATCTTAATGTTTGCAAATAAAATAATATCAATATATTAATAGTACTGAAATACTTACTAAAAATCATTAAAGCATGAAATGATAATCAACATCACAAGAGCAAGATAGCTTTTTTTTTAACAAATACAGGCATAATTGCAAGAAATTAATAATAGGTGACATTTTACACAGATTTAAAATGTGGTTTTGGATATTTTACAGCAAAAAAATAAAACAAAAATGTCAGCATAACTGTTCTGTATTTCTGATCTTAATTAATACATTTTTTTTGATGAAAGCTAAACATAGTTCTTATTATTGTGGTTGCAATCATTGATTAAAAACAAGAGATTTTCAGATGAATTTGAGGAGATCTGGTCAAATTTTAGACTTAAATCTTGGTTTTGTCTTTTCTAAAGCAAGTTTCATATTTGATCATGACCGCTTTATTGACAACCACACCTTTATTGACTGTCCCATGATAAGCTGCATGGTCAAATTTTTAATAAAGCATATACAACAAAAACATCAGATCCCACACTGTACAAAATATCTGTTCATTAACAATTAGTTTCTATATTTTGTGATTCACAAGGGCTTTCTCTTTATTTACGGTTGTGAATTGCATTATACATACCTTGATCTCTGCTCTGTCGACTTTTGATGCTGAAAACTCTAAAAAAAAGTGACTAATATTGACATTGTAGTAGTTTCAAATAATATAATGTATTAAAAAATGCACAATATAGCACTTTAAAGTATTACAAATGCCCATAAATATTACTTTTTTAACTTTTCAAGTTTAAATTTGTTGGAAGGAAGATTAAGATTTAATTCTGAAATTCAAAAGCATAAATAAACAAGAGGAAAAAAAAAATATTCATAAAATACAAAAAAAAACTGTTAATTTACTGATTTGTTTAACAGTTTATTTTTAAAAAATCGTGTAACTTTTCATAATGTCATTACATTACATTAATGTATTACATTGTAGTAAAAATATTATACCTGTTTGTTGTAGAACATGGTGAAATCTATGAAGTGATTGCGTTATGTTGTGATGACTGATATTTAATGATCAAAGATGGCGCTTTACACACCTTTGTGTGCTGCGCTGATAATGAATGTGATTTGTCTCAAGGTCACTGAGATCAAATCCAGTATAAAGACTTTTATCAACTCGGGAACTTATCATCATGTGCCTTATACTTTCACCGGTAGCAATGTGGCACTGACAAATCCACAAATGCAAGTGATACAGTGTTAATTACTGCATGCGTAAAGGGATAGTTCATCCAAAATGAAAATGTACTCTCTATTTACTCACCCTCAAGTGCTTCTAACAATTAAGGAGTTTCTTTTTCTGTTGAACATATTATTTTGAAGAATGTTAGAAACCTGTGACCATGCATAGTAGGAAAAATAAATACCAAGCCAATCCCACATAGCAAAATTTCTTTGGCCCACACAGTCAGCTTTTGCTTGGCCCACATGCTGCAGTGAATTACAGTACATGACTATACCAAGTCTGGCTTTCATAAAAGGGCGAAACATGGACCACATCTGGGCCTAGTCTCAGCCAAGTTAATAACCCATAACTCAACCTAAACTGGGCCAGCTATGGACCATGTTTGGCCATTGTCATTATTTGGTGTGTCACAACTGCAATGAAATTGACAAACCCATGAAGCATTGCGCTTTAGGTATGTTATTATTGGTAAGGGTTTTTAATGGTTAATAATAATATAATTTGTAAAATAATTATTTAATTAATAGATTATTTGTAATGTAGGTTGGTTATTTAGCAACATACAGGAAACAGTAGATTAATAAATCTTGATTGTTTCCTGGATTGAATTGAAGGCATTAGAAGATGGAAACAGAAAGATGGAAATGACTTTGCGCATCAAAATGTTTCTTTACTTTAATGTATTTTAAATGTGGGTCAAGATATTTATGTGGCCCACATATCAATTTTTAACATCTGGGCCAAATACTACATTTGTCATTTGGTCCATGTCTTGCGTGCCGCCTTAAAGACGGTGCCACCTCTGTCAAACATGGGCGATGTTTGGCCCACATGCTGTATGCCAGAGCCGGATGAATGCCTGCTGTGCCAGCTTTATGCCAAATCTGGGCCAGAATTTGTTGTTACCTGGGATGGTTACAGGTTTCCAGATTTCTTCAAAATATTCCTTTTTTGGGATCAGCTGAATAACGAAAGTCATACTGGTTTGTGAGAAGTGAAGGGTGAGTAGGTGATGACAGGATTCTTAGTAATTTTACTAAAATAAACGTAATTTAATGCTAACCAACTGATCTCGTCGATATATTTCAAATGTCAAAACATGTTTTATGTATGTAAAACTCAGGGGGAAAACGAAACAATATGATTTAGAGATTTTGTTAATAGATGCACACAAGTTAGGAGTCAGTGACTTCTTAAAAATAAATTCATGTTTTTAGTCAGTAGGCCTGCATTAAGTTGATTGATAAAATAGTAATGTTTAGATTTTTAAAAAATCCAATATTTATAATGTGCTGTTCTTTTGAATATTTTTGATGAATTTTTGATGAATTTTTATTTCATCGAACACTCAAACAAAATCAGTTTTGCTGCTTAAATTGTTTAAACTAATTTAAAATGAGCCAAATTCTTCAGTTTTTTTGTGTGTGATGACTGAATTGTTTTATGTGCAATCCTTTTAAATTTGTAAAAACGCTGAAGTTAACTTAATCAATTTGTGTTGATACAACATTAAAAAGTTGTGTGGAGCCCAGCATTTTTTACAGCGAAAAATCTGGGAATGAATTACGATGCTTTCCACTTAAAAAGCAGATCAATCGTTTCCACCATTGATAATAATTAGAAATGTTACTGGAGAAACAAATAAGAGTGTCTGAAGGATCATCTGACACTGAAGACTGGACTAAACTGAAATAAATGACGTTATATTTTTATAACGTAGTATGTTTTTTTTTGTGATTGACTTCCAATACATTTGCCTATGGGGAATCAATAAACAGCAGAAAGCAGTCAAGCTACTTGTGCTTATGACTACATAAAAATTTAAATAGTATAAAGGGAAAATACCCGTTTGCAACATCAATCTGCATAACAAGCTGTTTATATCGCTAGAAATTAATGGAAGGGAAGGAGTTCAGAAATTTCAATCATATAAGGTTCCTATGGTTGTGCCCAATTTACTAAAAGAATAAGGACAATAAAATATATTAAAATAGGGAACTGCTGTTTTAAATCAGTAAAACAGTATTGCTGTTTAACTGTATTTTTTATTAAATAAAGCCTTGTAAGCCTTTTAAAAACAATTTATTTGGATATGTTTCCAAAAGTATAAAACCATGTATGAAAATGATTTGATATAGCATTGTTCTGATTGAATATTATACATTTTAAAGGTTTTTTTTGCAGTAACTGTTACTGTATTTGATATTTATAGCATATAATCATCATTCAGTTTAAAATATGATACTTTATGCAGCCTAAAAAACTGTGAATTACTTAAAAAACAAGGTTAACAGAACATCCCTTTTTTTTTGGAATAGGCTAATTTTACAATAGTTCAAGGGGTGAGTTTTAACATTTTTTTAATCCATTAAGCCAATCTCCAGGTTTGGAAGGAAAACTTTTAGTTTAGCTTAGCATAAACCATTGAATCAGATTAGACCATTAGCATCTCACTCAAAACATTCTAGACCACTAAGACAGACAGAAAATGAAATGATGATATTGGTATAACTGCAAATTCCCTTGATTATTCCCTTCAGAGCATAGTTTGTAGACATATCGGCCTAGAAAATATCAACTTTTCATCTTCTGTCTGTCATTGTACATGGTGCAACAACAAAACAGTCAGGCTTTAAATTGGAAAATAATCTAATTTTATTTATTTATTTTTGAGTGAGATGCTAATGGTTTAGTCCGATTCAATGATTTATGCTAAGTTAAGATAAAAGTGCTCCAGGTCTGGAGATCGGCTAAATGGATTCCAAAAATGTTGCAGTTTAACAGTTTACTAAAGTAAATCTATTCATTTTTCCTAATTATACATTTTATATTATAAATAGTTTTTATGTTTAAGTAGTAATATCATTTTTTATTCAACTCAGTTAATCTTTATATCTCTAGCGCTTTTACAATGTAGATTGTGTCGAAGCAGCTTAACACAGAAGTTCTAGTAAATTGAAACGGCTTCCGTCTAGTTTTCAGAGTTGAAGTTCGACTCAGTTTAGTTCAGTGTAATGCAGTGGTGAAAAGAGCACTGAAAAATCATACTCAAGTAAAAGTGCCATTACTAGCCTCAAACTGTAGAGCAAGTAGAGTAAAAGTATCTATTGTGAAAGTGCTCAAGGGTAGTGAGTAATGAGTATTACGCTCTAAAAAGCTGATGCATTTACATGTAATTTGTGGATGTGTGTAAATGTAACATTCTGTAGTGCGTTTAGGTTAGGTTAGATTTAGGTTTTGATGTCAGGTGACTAAAAATCAAGTCTAGCCAACATCTAAGGACAATCTTATTTTGATGTCCAGCAACGTCAAATGATGTTGATATTTGGTTGATTTTAGTTTGTGTTAGAAAGTGGCCAAAATCCAATGTTGACTATATACTGACATCAAATACTGACCTTTATTCATCAGGTGTGGCAACCAAAATCCAACATCTCATAGACATCATATTGGTAATGTCCACACAACTTCAAGCTGAAACATCATCAGATGTTGATATTTGGTTGATTTTAGGTTTGACGTTAGACATTGATGTAGGCCTGACGTTGGGTTCTGACGTCAACCTGATTTTCATTTCCGCACAAAATGCAATGTCCCCATGACGTTGGGGTACAAGGTCAATCTGACCTCATGTTGATGTCTTGTGCCTGCTGGGTGTTTAAGGCCATTTCGGTCTTCATACAGTAAACATCCTTAATTTGTTCATAAGTGACATGCATCTAAACAGTGTCTGGGTCAATGCGTGTAAAGATTTTGGACATCTTCTTGAACACTTTTAATGCTTCCAAACAGTTTGCTGCAATTATAAATCACCCATGTCTTGAGGTAGTTCATCATGATGCGATTTACCTTCTATGTGCGATTTGATTGGACAGGAATCACAGGACTGATTTTTATAATCTCCATAGACAAGAAAATATAAAGTAGAGACTGCAGGTTAAAGGAAAGTAGTGGAGTAAAAGTACCAATACTGCAGTAAAAATGTACTCAAAGGAAAGTAAAAGTACGCATTTTTTAAA
The DNA here is from genome assembly GCF_903798145.1 of Danio aesculapii. Taxonomy (NCBI): domain Eukaryota; kingdom Metazoa; phylum Chordata; class Actinopteri; order Cypriniformes; family Danionidae; genus Danio; species Danio aesculapii. The sequence continues at coordinate 42,256,440 of NC_079449.1, forward strand.
ACTACTTAGTAAATTACAATTCCTGAGAAAAAATACTCAGTTACAGTCAATCGAGTATTTGTAATTTGTTACTTTACATCACTGGGGAAATGTAAATGTCACTGCTGAAAGTCCAAACACTGAAGAGCAAATCCATCTTAGATGTCCCGCATTTATCTTAGTAATATTAACATTCGAACACACATTTACAAAACATTCATTCATTCATTCATTCATTTTCTTTTCGGTCGCCACAGAGGAATAAACCACCAACTTATCCAGCACATGTTTTTATGCAGCGGATGCCCTTCAAGCTGCAACCCATCTCTGGGAAACATCCATACACACTCACTCACACTCATACACTAGGGACAATTTAGCCTACCCAATTCACCTGTACCGCAAGTCTTTGGACTGTGGGAGAAACCGGAGCACCCGGAGGAAACCCACGCGAAGGCAGGGAGAACATGCAAACTCCACACAGAAACGGCAACTGGTCCAGCCGAGGCTCGAACCAGCGACCTTCTTGCTGTGAGGCGACAGCACTACCTACTGCGCTACTGCCTCACCCTTTACAAAACATTTCATTCTTTATTTTAACATTGGAAATGCAATTTATTTTAAAATTAAATAAAATAAAAATCTTCACAAGTTCATACACTCTCAGAAATAATACGAGAGCTGTCACTTGGGCAGTACCATAACAAAAGATACACTTTTGTACTTTATAGGTACTAACATGTACACTTAAGGGACTAATTTGTACTTTTAAGGTACCAGTATAGACCATTTCAGGTATAAAGCATTTCAGGTGTACCATTTAAACCCAGTGACGGATCTATCACTTTTATTTTTGATACCGCACAGTTTGCTTGGCGAAGATTCCAAACAGTATAGTTTAAATCAAAATCCTCAACAACATGCGCTCAATAAATATAGAGGAATTAAAAAAAAAAACAGCTGATTTAAAAAGTTAAGAGGAAGTGTGTGATGTGAAAATGCGGGACGCCGCTGTCACAAGCCTGAAAAACTTCATGACAACTGCAATATCTGTAGACTTTCCCTGAGAGCATATTAAAAAAAAGCTGACACAAGTACATCCCCTTTCTAAAGCCCACCCCTTCATTTAATGGAGATAAAGGGTCTTATCAAAAGAACTCTGTCCCTACGGGTCATTTGATCTCACACACACACAGCTATAAAAGGCCACGGTTCACCTCATCCTACTCTTCTGAAATATACAAACCAGCACATCCAGCTTCACAATGCCAGTCGATTACAATGGCACATGGGAGATGGTCAGCAATGACAACTTTGAAGATGTCATGAAGGCTTTGGGTGAGTTGTTTCTTCACTCAGACATTTGCTGTTTGTTCAAACTACTTATTTAAAATGGGGGGGCAACTTAATTGTTTTATGTTCAATCCACTTAAATTTGTACAAACTAATAAGTCAACTTAATTAATTTGAGTTGCCCCTACACAAATCAATTGTGTTGAATCCAGCATTTGTCACAGTGCTTGTATAAAGTTATGGAGAGGATTAGATGGACTGGATCACCAAAGACGCAGATCCGGCTCTTATACAGTAGGTTCATATAGGTTATGTAGGTCTTAGTGGATCGAGCTTGCTGTAATCCAGCTTAAAAGAAAGCGCAGTTGTTGCAGAATCTGCAAGTTTAAGAAGAGGATCTAGCGCAAAGTACACTGTTAAAAACATTCTGGCAGCTCACTTTTTTATTAATCAAACTACATTAGTCATCTCAACTTACTGTATATCAATGTAAAGTTAAACTTTAGAACTTAAAAACATTAGTCGATACCTGATTAACTTAATAAAATAAGTTAAAGTAACATAAAAGCATTTCGTTGACATGACTTTTTATGATATTATTTTTAAGAGTCTAATCGAGACATTTCATGCGTATTGCAAGTGCAGGGTATTGTAAGTTATTGTATAATGATGGTTTGTTCTGTAGGCAGTCAAAAAAATATATAGCTTAAAGGGGCTAATAATTTTAAACGTAAAATGTTTTTAAAAAATTAAAAACTGCTTTTATTCTAGCCGAAATAAAACAAATAAGACTTTCTCCAGAAGAAAACATATTATCAGACATACTGTGACATAAAAACATTTGTTGTCATGACTTTTTATGATATTATTTTTAACAGTCTAATCGAGACATTTCATGCGTATTTCAAGTGCAGGGTTTGCATAATATCCAAGCTTACGTGAGCAATATTTATTTTGCAAAAGAGTTTCATCTTTTTAATATTGTTATTTTTGTTAATATTTAATATTATTATAATTGTTAATATGTATTATTATTATTATTATTCTTATTATTATTATTAAAGTGTTAAAATATGGGTGAAATGGTAATACAGTTACTCATGCAAAATCAAACATGCTCCTTCTAACCTGTACTTAATAAAATACATTCAACAATTCAATGCATTTTTACATATACAGTTGAAGTCTGAATTATTAGCCCCCCTGTTTATTTTTTGGAGAGATGTTTTTCAACACATTTCTATACATAATAGTTTTAATAACTCATTTCTAATAACTGATTTATTTTTTCCTTGCCATGATGACAGTACATGATAGTACTAGATATTATTTAAGACACTTCTATACAGCTTAAAGTGACATTTAAAGGCTTAACTAGGTTAATTAACTAGGCAGGTTAGGGTAATTAGGCAAGTTATTGTATAATGATGGTTTGTTCTGTAGACTATCGAAACAAAATATAGCTTAAAGGGGCTAATAATTTTGACCTTAAAATGTTTTTGTTTTTTTTATTTAAAACTGCTTTTATTCTAGCTGAAATAAAAGAAATAAGACTTTCTCCAGAAGAAAAAATATTATCAGACATACTGTGAACATTTCCTTGCTCTATTAAACATCCTTTGTGAAATATTTGAAAAAGAAAAAAACTTCAAATAGGGGCTAATAATTCTGACTTCAACTCTGCATAATGGTTGAAAACACACTGACAAATGAGTAAAGACTATAGTGATGAAGTATAATGACAAGAAAAAAAAATATATATAAATAAATTATGGTATAATAACATAATATATTAAAACAAGTTATTTAAACTTTTTATTTAATTTATTTTTATTTCAGCAAGTTCCCATAACATGTTTTCTATTTTCGTTTTAGTACAACTGTACTACAATAGGTGGTTCATTCTGCTGTGGCGACCCCTGATTAATAAAGGGACTATGCCAAAAAGAAAATAGTTTTATGCAGATTACGTCAAAGTCAACAAAAAAATCCAAAAGCCATAACAATATTTCAATTTTTGTGACTTATTCAGCATAACTGGTGGTTAAAATGCTAGATCAGTTTAATTTAAAGAGATAATTTGCCTTAAAATGTACATTTACTTACTAATCACTCTATTCTTTCTTCTGTTGAACACATAAGAAGATATTTTGAAGAAAGATGAAAACCCTTTAACTTCCATAGAGGAGAAAAAATAAAAGTCAATGGTAACAGGTTTCCAACATTTTTCAAAATATCTTCTTATGTGTTCAACAAACTCATTAAGATTTGAAACAAGTAAAAGGTGAGCTCTGCAAATGATGACAGAATTATTTTATTTAGATGTGAATTATCCCTTTAATACCGTAATGAGAGTGTCATTGTTGAAAGACAATCCACTCAAGAGCAGCTTACATAAAGTTTATTTATTAAAAATCATAATCTTAACTCAATGATAAAATAACTGGCGTTTGTTCCATGGTCCAAGTTCACCCCGGGTCACAGTATCTTATCATTTTTCTTTGATAAAGTTGACAGATGAGCGAACTTGAACACTTCAACCACCTTTGACCCAGTGTGCAAAAGTGTCTGAGATCTATTCTGTCAATCTGTTGCGTAATCCGATGAAATATGACCCTATTTCCACAGCGTCCCCAAAGTCCAAAGCTCCTTTTCACTACATTTACATATTAATACAGAGGATTGTTTGCTCAATCTTCCCTCAAATGAATTTGTCATCGTTCACCTGCCAACAAATCTATTTGAATTTCTTCTGACAAACTAAAGAAGATATTTTAAGAAATGTTGGAAATCTGTACTTCAGTAGTTTATATTTCCTCATTATGGAAGTCAATGGTTACAGGTTCCTAACATTCTTCTAAATATCTTATTTTGTGTTCAACAGAAAAAAGAATGAAACTTATAATGTTTTGGAACCACTTAAGTGTTGTTTATTTTTTGGGGGGGGTCAACTATGCCTTTAATATATTACACTGTTAGACCTTTTACAGTTTTTTTATACAATTTTACAATTATTTACTGCAAAACGCCCTGTGAAATGCCACATACATTGTTTACAGTTCACTGCTGTAATATGCACTAGACTGTGGGCCATTTTAAAACTTTTACAGTAATTTACTGCATGATAGGAGTTTGCCGTTTTCTACTGTAATCAAGTACTGCTACTGTAGTTGGTGACAAAAATGAAACGTTTATTAAACAAAAGTTGTCTCTTGATTGGAATTAAGGTTTTGTACTTCTGGTGTAAAGTAAATAAATTACAGTAAGAATACTGTAAAAACTGTCATACTGTAAAACTAAAATGCAGTAAAGGGCATCCATTGAAAGAAGTTGTGGTATGGTTATTTTATGTTAAAATGAAATTGCGATAGGGCTCTGCTACTGTAAAACACATTTACAGGTAAGTTACTGTAAAGGGACTGTTGCAGTAACTTGCCGGCAACAGTGCTGCTAGTAAGTTACCACAAAAATACAATAAAATGTATAACAATTTACTTTATTCCAGATATCGACTTCGCCACCCGTAAGATCGCAGTGCATCTCAAACAGACGAAGGTCATTGTGCAGAACGGGGACAAATTTGAGACCAAAACTCTCAGCACCTTCAGGAACTATGAGGTCAATTTCGTCATCGGAGAGGAGTTTGACGAGCAGACAAAAGGCCTGGACAACAGAACTGTTAAGGTAGATGTCAAAAAGTAAAAGAAAGAAGAGGAAAATAATAATAGCACTAATTAACCATGTATATTTAACATGAATAAAGTAATTGTCCTTCAATATTTTTTTACTATTATGATTATTTACTTTTTAAAGGGATAGTTCACCCAAAAATGAACATGTATTTATTATTTACTCTCCCTCATGGTTCCAAACCTTCATTTCAATATTCAACACAATTTGACATACCAGTTTATTGTTGTCCTTCCGTCTCATTTATTTCTTGTTGAACTGTAAATCAATGGCAGGGTTGCCATGTGTAACGAAAACCTTCCCAAAACACTTGTACAAACTCCTAAAAGTAGTCCAATTTTATTCTGAGGCAAAAAGGTGGTGTCTCTTTGAAATAAATAATTCTGGGGAGGCTTTTTGTTTTTGAATTGCTCCTCTATAGACTTCTATAGGAAAGACACAGACTTGACAAAACTGCTGAAGCCCTGGGACTTTTTTGCCACTTTGTAGACAAATTAGTGCAAAAAATTAAAATAAATAATAAAAAAATAAATAAATAAATAAATAAACAAGTAAAAATTGAAAGCCAATGTGTCTCGCATTTCCTGAAAAGTGAAGCCTACACATGTTTATCGCCCCCTGGTGGCTGGCTGCAGTATATGTGTAAGTATAAGAGTAAGTCTAAACACCAATTGAGCAATTGAGTAAATTAAGGTTAAAACATCACTGGGACACGATCACATTGACTGGACATTTAAGTTTCACCTCCTACACTGTAAAAAATCCAACTTACAAATTGTTAACTCGGTTTAAAATTGTAAGATAGGTGGACTTATTTTTGAGCTCAGAGTTGAATTTACTCATAAAAATTATCTAACTGCATGTTTGGAGCTGTTTGTTCAATGAAAGTTAACAATTCAGTTGAGGAGACTTTAAATTTTGATTTCTTCATTTGAGCGTTTACAACTGTTAAAAATAAAAAGTTGAGTTAACTTAAAATTTTAAAGCAATCGGCTGCAAAGAAATTGGGAGTTTATTGAGCTTCAGTGGTTGAAGTTGTGCCAAATTATTGTGTAAATTATACTTGACTTAAACCAGCCTTTTCAGTCAACTTAAAAAAATAATTTGACACAACTTCAACCACTGAAGCTTAATAAACCCAACATTTCTTTGCAGCCGGTTGCTTTACAATTTTAAGTTAACTCAACTTTTTATTTTTAACAGTGTATAGTGTAAAGAAGCTTTACAGCTTTTTTCACAGTCTATGGTACAAACCACATTTTTTAAAAACCAGGAAGCATGTATATCATTCTGGTGACAATATGGTTTCATTATCTAAGCTATGTACACTATAAGTACACGTTAAGTACTTGTAATGTTAGAAAATTAAATACATGTACAGTCATTAACAATACATTAGGTAACATGTTCATTAATTCATTTTCAGCTTATAGTCCCTTTATTAATCAGGGGTCGCCACAGCAGAATGAACAGCCAACTTATCTAGCATGTTTTACGCAGCGGATGCCCTTTCAGCCACAACTCAACACTGTGAAACACCCACACACTCTTGCATTCACACACATACATTAAGGCCAATTTAGCTTACCCAATTCACCTATACCACATGTCTTTGGACTGTGGAGGAAACCGGAGCACCCAGAGGAAACCCACGCGAACACGTGGTGAACATGCAAACTCACACAGAACTGCAAACTGACCCAGCCGGGCTCGAACCAGCAACCTTCTTGCTGTGAGGCGATCGTGCTAACCACTGCGCCACCATAACACCCTACGTAACATGTACTTAGCTTAATTTACACAAGTTAACTACATGGGTTAAGGTTAGTTTGGGGTAGATTTATGGATAGTACCTGGTTATTACCCAGGTTTTGTTATTACTATGAACAGTATACATATGAAACAGGACTGTAAAATAAAGTGTTACTGACAAAAATTTCACATACAAGTAAAAACCTATTTATATTTTGGGCTTAAGACAATACTTGCCTTGCACATTGAGAAAAAAATATATAATATTTTGTTTGTTTGTTTGTTTGTTTTCAGACCCTGGTGAAGTGGGATGGTGATAAACTGGTGTGTGTGCAGAAAGGAGAAAAGGAGAATCGTGGCTGGAAGCAGTGGATTGAAGGAGACTTGCTTCACTTGGTAAAGAATTCATAAAAAGAATGCATATATAAAGACAACATAGAGGATTAAGGGAACACTCTAGTTTTTTTGGTATGTAGGGTCATTTTACAAGTCACCTGGAGTATAACAGGTGAGTTTTACCATTTTCTGAATCCATACAGCCAATCTCTGGGTCTGACGGGAGCATTTTTAGCTTAGCTTAGCATAGATCATTGCATTGGACTAGGGGTGTCAAACTCAGTTCCTGCAGAGCCGCAGCCCTGCGTAGTTTAGTTCCAACCCAACTCCAACATACTTACATGGGTGTCTAAAACAAGCCTGAAGAACTCAATTAGTTTGATCAGGTGTGTGCCCATTTGTCAGGTGTGTCCATCACCTCAGGATTAGCATCTTGCTAAAAAATTTCAAAGATATTCCTATTCAAAGCTTGACTCTTCTGTAGTTAGACCGTGAACTAAAACCAACGGGATATAAAAAAGTTGCCATTATCTAGGCCAAAATGGCTAGGAACGACACTATCATTCAGATGAAATAATCAAGGAACTTTGTTGCCGTACCATGGCTGCAGCAGGAGTGTATTTTCAGAAGCTGTGTAATATCATTGTGCCTACTACAGCCAGTTTACAGCACCAAAGTTGCTTGATTATTATGCCAGAATTAAGTTCCTATAGCAATATCAGCCTACATGGTAAAAACTTTTTAAAAATTATTTTCCATTGGTCTCATGATGTAACTACAGAACAGTAATGTTTTAAATAGTAAAATTATCAAAACACTTTGGTCATATTTTAGCGAGATGCTAATGGTCTAATCTGGTTCAATAATGTATGCTAAGCTAAGCAAAAGTGCTCCCGCCAGACCTGGAGATTGGCTGAATAGATTCAATGCGGATTCACTTGTAAAATGAGTCCATTTACATAAAATAAAATAAAAACATTGGAGTGTTCCTTTAAAGTTCTAATGTCCCACTTTTAAAGTGTGCTTTGATTAATGCTTCCATATGTGTTTATAATTATTCTATTAATCCCCGTCTCCCTTTTTAGGAGATTCATTGCCAAGACAAAGTCTGCCATCAAGTCTTCAAGAAGAAAAACTAATGCTCTCAAAAAAACTGCTGGTTTTTCACTCCTGGGTTTGATGTTGTGCTGTGTGTATTTATTAAAGCAATTTTAATAAACAGCCAAAAATTTTCATTTGGTGGTCAGCATGAGAATTTCAATGCAGCAAATAAAAGTGCTCAATCTAGTGCTTTCTGATAATCAGACCTCTAATAATAATTGATTACAATTTCAAAAGATACAATGTTAAATGATAGGTGTGTTTTATTGAGATTATATCAAAGTTCATATGAACCTTATTATTTGATAGCTTGCAGGAGTAAGTGTGTGTGGGTGCACTGTTTCAGGAGCAGCCTTTGATCTGTCATACTATATGAAGGTAAATTCGGCTGTAAGGAAAATTATAATATTTGTATTGGATGTTTATTCCTTCATTTTTTAGTCCCTTATTTGGCTTAGTCCCTTATTTATCAGGGGTCACGACAGCAGAATGAGCCACCAACTATTCCAGCATATGTTTTACGCAGTGGATGCCCTTCCAGCCACAACCAAGTACTGGGAAACACCCATACACACTCACATACACACATGCACTCATTCACTACAGCAAATGCCCACATAAACACGAGGGGGAACATGCAAATTTTACACAGAAATGCCAAGACTTTAAAGAATAAAAAAGCTGATAATCAATTGTTAGAGTTCTGCAAAAAATACTTTTTTATAAGACTAAACTGGTAAACAAGCTAGCATTTTAGAACTTCAAGTTTAAAATGAGATATGTGGTTATTCTGCAAGCTAAACCACATCAGCACTTCCACCATGCTATTTTTACACATATAGAAACTTGTGACTTGAGAAAATGTTACCAGAAAATGAAACGTTATGTGTATTACTTTATTGAAAACAGGCAGACCAAATCAAATTATAAGTTTTATTATTATTGAAATATTACTGCTACTAAAAGTAATTATAACAACAATAATAATAATGAAAACAATTATTATTATTGCAAGTGGCTAAATGGCTTTTACAGCCTTGTTCAGTTTATGCTTGTGAACTATTAAACTATTCCTCCCCAAATTTTGTATTTATTTTTGATTTTTATAAAGACTTAAAGAGCTGTCAGAAGATTAGATGACATGTTGATTCCATGTAATATTAATAGAATGTTTATTCATGAGGATATTTGCCATTCAAAAACTTAAAGTATGACTACAAAACCCATGAAAATAATGGAACCAAATATATTTTAAAATATACAAATATCATTCCGCTGTGGCGACCCCTGATTAATAAAAGGACTAAGCTGAAAAGAAAATGAATGAACGAATATAACTATTTAATGTAATTTATTAGTTCATTCATTTTGTTTTCAGCTTAGTCCCTATATTAATTTAGGGTCTCCACAGTGGAATGAACCGCCAACTTATCCAGCATATGTTTTACGCAGCAGATGCCCTTCCGGCCACAACCCATCACTGGGAAACATCCATACTCACTCATTCACAAATACACTATGGTCAATTTTAGCCTACCCAATTCACCTGTACCACGTCTTTGGACTTGTGGGGGAAACAGGAGCACCCGGAGGAAACCCACGTGATTTCAAGGAGAACATGCAAACTCCACACAGAAAGGCCAACTGACCCAGTCGAGGCTCGAACCAGCAACCTTCTTGCTGTGAGGTGAACATGCCACCCACTGCATCACCACGTCGCCTATTTAATGTAATTAATAGTTATAATTAATAATTAATATTTTGATTTATTGTAATATATTCAGCTTAGTTTTCTGCAACATTCAGTATACAATAATTACAATACTTTATTGTTTTACAATCCTTTTTTGTTTTATTTTTATTTTAATATATTGAATTCTATATATATATATATATATATATATATATATATATATATATATATATATATATATATATATATATATATATATATATATATATATATATTTAATTATATATTTTTTGCTTCTGGAAATGGATCTTCATTGTCCCTATTTAGGCTAATAATTGAACATTTTGGCTTGGGTGCCAAATTAGAAAAACAAATTCATAGTTTGCAATAGCAAAGCTTTAAAAATATAAACAATGTATTACAGAAAATATTTGTAAAAATATTTTAAAAACATTAGTGTTGCCAAATTTTCATTTTTTTCCAGTGCATTATTACATTCACTCATGAGGCATAATAATGTCTCTGTTTGTGTCACCTATACAAAATGTTCATTATATCAGTATCTCTATATTAATTTGGCTAAATTCAATCAAATAGTATTGGTATATGCTAAATATTACACTCATTAATATAAATAACAAAACATAAATAAACACAAAATTGTTAGTAGCAAGATTTTCTAAATTAACCATCTGAGTTTATGCAGGCCTATTTTATTCCATTATGTCTGTTTTGCCTGAAGATATGTTCATGTTTTTAAGACATTTAAAGTATTATGACTGGTATTTAATCTTCTAAAGATGGTCTACTGTTAGCGATAAAGCTGTTAGCGATAGGCCTAGCTGTTAGCAACCTTTGATACCACAAGATTCTAGCCTTGATTTATTTCTTGATATATTATAATATGATGATATACAATTTAAATATGGATTTCAATAATAATTTTCAACAAAAAACCTATAGAAATTAGGTTCCAGGTTCCAGCCTCTGTCCCAGAATGCTTTGCGCTTAGACAACACGTTCCAATGTTATATTTACACACAGACTTTTAATTTCAGTCAGCCAGCCCTAAGGCCTCCCGGTTAATTGTCATCCAGTAAAAAATCGCCACATTTAAGATCTGTTTTCTTTTCCGAAACAGTGATCTGCACTGCCTGGCTGAGATATGAGATAAAGTGAGTATCAGACCATACAAGAAGCACTGCATTAAATTGTATTAAATATGGAAATTAATTTTACCCCAGTAGCCTATTTTCAATGGATTTTTTGCACTTGCCTGCGGCTAGTGACGGCGCCTGCGGCTAATGACGCCGCCTGCGTTTAAACAGTCTTTCATCTCTTTTTATGCTTTAACAACCAAATGGATGCTTAAGTCTATTTAACTGATTCTGAATTACATTACAACATCGATGCTGTAAAAGGAACCTTATGAAATTGAAAATAGTCACATAAAGCTCTCACCGGAAGTTCATCATTGGGTGAAAAACACCAGCTGTGCATAGCCTATAGCCCATTCTCTATTAATTATGTTTCAAGACACGGAAGCCTGAATTCCATTAATCTTCATGTCATTAATCATATATAGGCCTACACTGATTTTGCAATATGCTATAAGCGCACACACTACAAATAAAAAAGAAAATCGTATAATGTTTTCTTGTGGCGGCTCATTGATATTTTAAGGAATAGCCTATACGTTTTCAGCTTCTCTGACACAGAAAATAAAGACATATTAATACTTTTTATTTGGAGTGTAAGATTATTTTTCAAAAGTGTTTATTATAAAACCGTCAACTTCCCTGCTGAACAAAACAGCTTAAACCAGCCTAGGCTAGTTCTAGCTGGTTGACCATCATGGTTTTAGAGGGGGTTTGGCCATTTCCAGCCTGGTCTTAGCTGTTCATGCTCAGAAATGACCAGCTAAAAGCAGCTTGACCAGACTGGTTTAAGCTGGACATAGCTGGTTTTAGCCTGGCTAGGCTGGTCAAGCTGGTTTTAGCTGGTCATCTCCCAGCCTGACCAAGTCCCTCTCTCTAAATTGATTTAGACTAATATAAATAAATGTAAAATAACTATACAATTATTTTACTTTATTATTTTATTATTTAATATTATTTTATAAGCAAGTGACCATACAGAGTATACCAATAAAAATATGCTGCTTCTATATATAATTTTTTGTACATTCATATATATATATATATATATATATATATATATATATATATATATATATATATATATATATATATATATATATATATATATATATATATATATATATATATATATATATATATATCGTACCTTATATGTAGATGTGGGAATTTTCATGATCTTGAAAACACAACTTATTTTATGTCCGTACAAAATGAAGTCGTGTACAGATATGCCTCTTTGGGCTTCCGTATCACTTCGAAGAGAACGCTGTTTAGAATGAAGACTGCAGTGGCCAATCGTAGACCTCACCGTAGATTTGTGCTGTTTTCATTGGACTTCAGTAGTGATGGACAGCTCTTTTCGCCAGTGACATTCGCGGTTCTTGCCTGAAGGGCGTTAACCACGTCTGTCCCATTTTCTGTAGTTTTCGTCCATTTCATTTTGATACGCGTGAATCGTAACGGGACAACATGGCGACACAAACGGCTCGCTTTTACAGTGAAGGCGGCAGAGCTACAAAACGCCAAAAAACGGAAAACGAAGGGGGAATGGCAACCGTAAGATTTAACATTTGCTTATATACTACACGGTATTTATTACGGACCTTAACTGGCGTAGTTCTGGTAAGCTAGCTAAAATTGCGCTAGTTAGCCAAGCAGCTAACCAAACAATTGTGCCAAACCATATTTGTTTTGCGTCAAAAGCATGATAAAAACGCACATATGAAAACGTAAATGTATTTAGTTAGAAACACTTGAATTATTCTGAAATATACGTAATTACTACGCACGCAGTTGCGTGATCAGCTTCTGAATGAATGGATGCACGCGACCGCCATTACGTTGGATGTAAAAAAAACGCTAACGTTACCTCACAATACTTAAAAAAATTGCACGAGTGTGGAACGACTTTGTATTAGTACAACATTAACAATTAATTCAAATGGACTTTAGAAACTGTAGGCAAATACACGCTAAAAACGCTAAACAATTTATGTTAACGTTACACACGTTACAAACACAACGTGCAATGTTAAGGTTATGCCTCGTCATAAGTTTTGTATGAATATTTAGTTATAAGTTCACTAAACTAACATCATTTTTTTATCTTTTATAGGAAGGCTATACTGACCCACATAAGACTCTCCCCTCTCTTGTGGTCCATGTCCGAGGTTTAGTAGATGGAGTTTTGGAGTCAGACATTGTTGAAGCCCTCCAAGAGTTTGGAACCATCAGGTAATTTGCGTAGTATTTTTTTCCTTTTTACACGGGTAGCACTGTGCCATGATTCTGTCCGTTGAGAAATACATTATGGCTCATTAATTTCAATTTTCCTGCAGTTATGTTGTACTCATGCCCAAGAAGCGCCAGGCCCTGGTTGAATATGAGGATATGAATGGGTCTTGCAACGCTGTTACTTATGCCAACGACAACCAGATCTACATTGCCGGACATCCTGCATTTGTAAACTACTCTACCAGTCAGAAGATTTCCAGGCCGGGGGACCCTGATGATGCCCGCAGTGTTAATAATGTTTTGCTTTTGACTATCATGAACCCCATTTATCCTATTACCTCGGTAATGCCTATAACCATTGTGTAATAATGAAGCTTTTGATTGTGTAACTTCTCTCCACACACACACACACACACACACACACTAACATTCTTCTTTTTTTTTTGCTCTACAGGATGTTCTCTATACGATTTGCAACAACTGTGGTCCTGTTCAAAGAATCGTCATCTTTAGGAAGAACGGAGTCCAGGCCATGGTGGAATATCCTTTACTGTTTCCGAATGCACATCGAAGCTTTTTGATAGATTCCTTCTGCTCAAAGACTTTCACTTATGATGCTAGAAACTATGAATGTTTACAATTGTTGTTTTTAAAGTTTCCTTAAAAATCTAACAATTTTGATTGCAAGTAGTTGCTGCGCAGAATATTACCCTTGTATTCCTTAATTCCTCACACATTTGATTCTGTTCAGAGCGCCCAAAGGGCCAAAGCCTCTCTCAATGGGGCTGATATATACTCCGGTTGTTGCACACTAAAGATAGAGTATGCCAAGGTAAGGTTCATGTGAATTCACTGGATGATCTTTTTAAAACAATTCTATTATAATTTTTACAGATGTCAATATCTTGGCTTATTAAAAATGTGCTTCAAAAATATAGATTAGAAATCTTAAAAGCAAGAGCACGTTTTACAACTCCCCGAGAGTAAAACAGTTTGGTTTTGATATTGTACAGGACCTGAAAACAGTCCCAAGCTTGGTAACTAGGTAACAATGCTGTGCAATACTATTGCCTGCTGCAGCCTTGGTACTGCAGCAAAGTTTTTAGATTATTATGCCAGAATGAAAGTACAGTTCATAGCCATATCGACCTAGAAAATAGCAGCTTTTCATTTTCAGTCCGTCTTAGTACTCGATCTAACTCTAAGTAAAATTTAAGCTATAAATATGAAAATAAGCAACTTTTTGTTTTTTATTTTGATCGGATGCTAATGGTCTAATCTGACTAAATGATTTTTGCTAAGCTGGAGATCAACTGAATGGATTAAAAAATGGTAACATTTTACTTTCTAGTGGACTTTTGAAAAATGTTTTAATTATGATTGAACAGTATATTGACAGCAAGTAAAGTGGGAGACGGGCGGGTTGGGATAGGTTCGTGAAATGGGACCTGAACTTGGGATGCCTGAAATGCAGTTGCATTATTTGTCTGTGCGCTGACCCCGCTAGAATTATTTTTTTATTTTGTCACCCAGCACAGCTGCATTGGTCATTTTCACAAACAAATCACAGTGTCTCATATTTGGTTGTGTGAATAGCAAATCTAGGGCTGTCAATTAAATGTGTTAAATCAAATCAGTTGTTAAAAATGAACACCCTAACAGTTTCTTAGCATAGTTAACAGTTTAACAAGTACTAAAATTTCATGTTTTAGCCACAATTTTTTTGGTGTTTGACAGTTTGGCCAAAAAAAATTACCTGTAGATCAGCATGAGCTATGTTTTGTAATATGTATTTTTTGCTTTTCTCATTTCACACAATAATGGCTTTGAAATGTTCTCATCGTTTGCATCATTACTCTGACGAATCTAATGTGAGATTACATAACAATTAATTAAATGAAAATTATATAGTTTGAGTTTTAATTTTAACTGTTTTATTTTAGCTTTGTGCATTTTTTTTATTATCAACTTAAACACGGGTAAATTTATAGTTAGGAAAACACAACATTTTGTAATTCTTCTTAGAAGTAGCTTTATTTGGACAGTAAGTGTCAGATTCAGAAGTGTGATGGCTCTAATTATGTCTTTCCAGAATCTTCTCTCAGTTGAGGAGAATTATTACATTGTGTCATAAATGAAAATTGTCTGCGCTGTGAAAAGAGTTGTAAATATTTGGCTAAAAACACAACAAATAATAGCTACTGAATATGTCAGAAATAAAAAGTGAATAAAACTGTTTGTTTTGTGCTTTAAGCCAACACGCCTTAATGTGTTCAAGAATGACCAGGACACATGGGACTACACCAATCCGAGCCTGGGCACTCAAGGTACTGTTAACCTTACTTCCGCTTTAACATTTCTCAGCGCCCTTACTGCCACTGTGACGGAAATAAGCGGGTGGGCTTGGGGAATCCTAGAACCGCAACAATAAATCCGCTGTTTCACCTCCCCTGTGCTAAGTGTTAGGCATACCAGCATCTACACAACATGTTGTGTTTGTTTTCGTGACTCTGAGGGGGAGGTCAAATCGTAACACTCTGATCAAACTAAGGCTTCCTCAGAATGTTATCCTGCTGATATCTTGCAGACTTCCTTTTCCAGCAAAGCCTGTCACATGTAGTGTGAGGGGCAAGTGGCTTATTGGGAAAGCACCATCGACCTGGCCTTATCCGTGGTCAATTCTGATATCTTTTGAAATCAATGGACTTGATTTAGTTTTTCTGGATTTATTGGAGCAGAAGGTGTTTAAACAATAAGAGTCGTAAGGTGTGGTGTATTGTTCTATTGGAATAAAATGAATTGTTTGCCAAAAATATCCAATTAAAAGTACAGTTCTGATTTCATGTTGACTTTAGGACCGCACTATGTGATTTTGGCCGAAAGTATAATTGGTGTGCCTAAAGAATTGCTGTCACAAACAAATTGCAGTTTGCCGAACAAAAGACCTTTTGACTGAACAGTCCATTGGTGCTTACTCTGGCCATTTGCTCCTCATATTCACACAGTACATTTAAAGCTCAATATGAAATCACTGACCCTTCCAGAATATCAAGTACAACAACAGAACACTCAGTACACCTGGACACTGGGGGATGTTTCCTAGTTTTCACTGAAGACACAGGTTCCTCAAACTTCCAACACCGTATACTCAACAAACTTCTTCTTGTACCTGCGAGAGTACTTCTCCAGATGGACAGACACTCATTTTACTCTTGTGAAACCGCAAGACATCATGACAAACACCTGATCATGCAACATTTAGTACTCCTCACCTCCTACTGCAATGACACTACCATCGAAGACATTGTTCCTGTTGTATGGCATTACACATTGAAGGATTTGTGGGTGCAAGTAGTTATGGCCCACACACCCATTCAACTGTCATCCCGTTGTTTCTTACGGGTCAAGAACAAGACACACTCCACTGTGACACCTCACTGCTAACAAGGGGTGTTTTTGACACGCATCCTCAAGTGACACAACAACACAATGCAAACAGATCTCCTCGCCTCATTCATGTCAAACTGTTGGCGTCAGACAGCGTCAAACAG
Source organism: Danio aesculapii (assembly GCF_903798145.1). Lineage (NCBI taxonomy): Eukaryota > Metazoa > Chordata > Actinopteri > Cypriniformes > Danionidae > Danio > Danio aesculapii. Next base: position 42,273,230 of record NC_079449.1, read on the forward strand.
CCTTCTACAAACCTGCCGGTCTTTCTGTGGGCTATGTCGTCTTTCTTTCACCGTGCCAATCCATACAACACAAACATGCCTGACTCTTCACTCGTCAACAGCTGACGACACTAAACCACTCGAGACACCGAAGACACTGCAGACAACATTGAGCAGACGCACTGACATGCAGACAGCCCAACACGTCAAGTGTTTTCACTCAGTTACGCAGTCGAATTCTGCCCTGGAGGCTGGTGTTTCAGATGCGCTCTCTTTCCCCAACTTGTGTCCTACTCTTTACTATTCCTGCTCTGTCTGTCAATATGTGAAGTTTTCCCTTTTTTTTCCCCCTCCTAGTCATATGACTACTGTGTAACACCTTCCGTATGATGCAGGTTGGCTTTGTGTCTCTTGTGGAAGTGCCAGTCAGTCTGAATTGGGCTTAAATTGCTCCAGCTTTTCAACCTCCATAAGAAGACAGGCATTGAAATGAAATAAGGACTGTACACGTGCATCAGTGGGGCTTTGAAACCTATCTGAATCTGGAAGAGTGCTTGTGAATCAGTGGGATGGACAGAAATGGAAAGTTCTTAAGTGCGGTATGGAGAAGAGAGTGTCATGAAGACATCGCTCAACGGTGGCTAATTTACAGCATGTTCTACTTGCCCCGTCCTTCAACCCCCAACCCTTGCGTTTGTACTGTAAGTAACCCCAAGCTTCTGTTGTCTTGGAGTGATCTAATCATAGTGTAATGTTTCAGTGGGGTGTGTGAACAAATGTTTGACTAACTTGACTTTTTTTTCTTTAGTGGAGTGTTTTTTTATTGCTTAAAATAGATTAGCAAGGTGCTTTTAAAATGTTTATTTTGGGGGGTGAGAGTTTGTGGTCAGTGCTAATTACTTATTTAGTTGGTTGGTTTGACAACACTAGCACAGCCAATAAAGAAATGGATACAATAAACAAGAGCGAGAAGTTCCAAGTCATAGAGAGGAGTCATGCAGACACTGGACAACTGTTTTTTGAGTGCCTGTTTGTGCAAATGTTGAAATATATTTTTAAAGTCCATGTATGTATTGGTGAATGCAACATTTTTCAAAACAAGAGTATGCTTCTGATTGAGGGACAAGATACTGACCTTTCTAATCAAATTGAGTTTTAAAATGGCTAAATAGCCTGTATACCCTGATTCAATACAAACTAGATTATACAAACCAAAATCACAATTTTAGTTTTGCATGGTTTCTCAATTATCTTGAGTTTCGTTTGGCATATTCTCATCTTTTCAGTTCAGCTTTTGACAAGCCAAATTATGAAAGTTATGGTGCCCTTAACATTTCAGTTTCTGGATAAGTAACATTTAGTTGTATAGAAATGTCCATGAACTTTTCACTGTGTGGACCTGAGCAGATGCTGATGGTAACGGGGGCATGCAATAACATTGGATTGTTATAAGCTTGATGGTGCAAGAAAAGCCTTTGTTTATTAACCAGTTGACCATAATTTGAGTTGGGTCATAATTAATAAGTGGATCTCAAATAGCCTGTCAAAATGTACCGTTTCGCCCTAAAATAAAACTGTCATCTTTGAAAGAAAATCACTCTTTTGGAAATGGTAATTAATATTTTAGGCATTGTGAGGCATTTCAATCCTACCTTAAGTACAGTATTAATTTCTGCAATACAAGTAATTCAGAGATGCTAAAATACATCAAATGTTTTTATAATATGATGTTTTTGTTGACTTAAAGTAACTTGTTTTAAATTGTTTGTGCCGTAGTAAAATGTTAGTCTTTGACAGTAAAATATTAAGAAAATGCTTGATGTCTCTTAATATTAATAATATCACCTCTATTTCTGATATTCTGTGTGTCCCCTTTTTGCTGATCTTTAAACAAAGTCAGTGTCCTGGCCTGCCATCTCTTAGCAAACTCATCTTTCACCTCCTCTCTCCCCCCTCTCTCTCTCTTTTACCCCCTCCCCCTTTCTTTTCTTGACCTTCTTTCTTTTTTCACCTCTTAGATATGAACGCCAACCCCAACAAGCGCCAGAGGCAGCCGGCTCTGCTGGGAGACCACCCTCCAGAGTATGGTAAGGCTTGCGGGGGCACACGCGCTAACACATTTGCCTCATTTGCTCGCAAATCAGGGGAGTGAATGTTAAAGCGACAACAAGTTGGGGTGTACTTATCACAGTGGCAGCAAGATGGTGCTGTGTTGATGTTAAAACTTAACGTGAAGTGTATAACGTGTTTGTCCACCTGCAACTCCTCACCCCATGCGTTCTGTTCTTTTCGTTTGTGAATCCTCAGGTGGTTATCCCGGATACCCAGATGAGAGCTATGGCTATGAAAGCCGACGAATGGGACCTCCCATGAGTGCTCCAAGACGAGGTGGAGCCAGCCAGCGCTACAGCGGACAGTATGGTGGTCCTCCACCTCCACCTCCGGGGGAATATGGTGCACATGCAGACTCACCTGTGATCATGGTCTATGGTCTGGATCCCATAAAAATAAACGCTGACAGGGTCTTCAACATCTTCTGCCTTTATGGCAATGTGGAACGGGTATGTAGAACTGTTTTTGTTTCCAGCAATTCTGTAGGACCATTATTGCAGGATGTTCTGCTTTATGGCCTTTGAGATTAGCTCAGAAATTGATAATCGTCATTAATCGTTTTCATTTAGGATTTATGTTGACGTGCAGTGTTCTTTCAAGATTACCTATTCTGAGTCAGTTTCAATATGCAAACTTAGCTGGAAAGTCTTTTTTTTCCTCTAAATGTAGGTGAAATTCATGAAGAGCAAGCCTGGAGCTGCCATGGTGGAGATGGGAGACTGTTATGCAGTGGATCGTGCCATCTCACATCTCAACAACAATTTTCTGTTCAATCAGAAACTCAACTTATGGTATGTTCTGCCTGCGTTTTTTTTAACAATGCAATGCTCAGAACTTTACATTTTGGTTTAGTTTTCACTCCAAGCTGGTCCCGCAGCATGCTACCAGATTTAAAAAAAATTCTGGACATCCACTAGCACCCCATGTCTACATCTGCTATGAACAAACATGTTGGATGGACAGTGAATGGATTTGGGGAATATTTTATAGCACAGATCTCGCAATTTAGTCATTAAACGTTGTAATTTTTTAAAAATTTTATTTCTTTATTTGTTTCAGTGTATCTAAGCAGCAGGCCATAATGCCTGGTCAGTCATATGAGCTTGACGACGGCACCAACAGCTTCAAAGATTATCACGGCAGCAGAAATAACCGCTTCACTTCTCCAGAGCAGGCTGCTAAGAACCGCATTCAGCACCCCAGCAATGTCCTCCATTTTTTCAACGCAGTCCCTGAAGCTACACCAGAAATGTTCACCAGGGTCAGTTCACATCAGAGAAATGACCTAATTGGTCAAATGATGTTATTTGATGTGTGCATTTACAAATTTTGTCCATTTTCAGCTCTGTGAAGAACTTGATGTTAAGAACCCCTCCAATATCAAAATCTTTGTAGCCAAAGGTATGTGATTTTAAGATATGTACAAGTATTGAACATGTCACCTTTTTCTCAGAAAATATATTTCTAAAGGTTCTGTTAACTTGAAATTTTCACCGGATGTTGGTAGCAACCAAAGAAATGCATATATGCGAACAAAACTAGTTATTTTACAAAGGTTGTGTGGAATAAAATGAAATGTCAGAGGGGAAAAGTATTGAACACATAAAGAAAGGGAGGTTTAGAAAGGCAGTGAAAGCCCAGACAGTAGCTGAAATCTCTCATTAATTATTCAGCAACCCTCTGCCCTTCATCATTGTAAATTAATTTGAGCTGCTTCAGTCCAACATCTTCATTAGCAGGATGATAAAATAAAATCAGGGTGGACATTTCAGCATGACAATAATCCAAAACACAGCCAAGGAAACTCTCAGTAGAATGGCCCAGCCAATCACCTGACTTGAACCCAATAGAAAGTACTAAATAAAGATCAGAACTGATAAACAAGACCCACTGAACCATCACGATTTTTACACTCTGTTGAAGTTTGTGGAAAAAAAAATCACTAAAATCTTTCTGTGCTTCTATTAATCCTGCTCTACTTTACTGAACAGGCAACTCACCAGACAGGAGCTCATCAGGGCTTCTGGAGTGGGAGTCTGTTAATGACGCCATGGAAGCCCTTGCTATGATGAACCATAACCAGATGAAGAACCCCAGTAAGTGATTTGTTTGATTTGCATACATTAGTTAACATTTAAGGTGGAGCAAAAATGGTTTTCAAAATTGTTCTGCACACACCAAGCCATTGCTCTGGCTAGTTGGTTTTTGATGTGTTCCCGAAGTTGCTTCTTGTTGGGTAAATATTGGATGAAGTTGGTCTGATTCAGCATGTAGTCAAGAATGGGTGTTGTTCAATAGTTTAAGCTGTGTGTGTGTTATTGCTGTTCCTTTTTTTAAAATATATTTTAAGGGAGATGTTTTAAAAGGTGTTTTTTGGAGGAGTTGTAGAATATTTGAAGAGTTCACATGCAAAAACCTCTAAATGCCATCAAAAATTAGCATTTTTTTCTCAGACGCCAATGTTTATGTAGAGTTATTTCATTTTAAAGACCTTTAAAATAGTGTATTCTCCATAAATTTGAAATTAATGAACCTAGACACAGGAGCCTGATAAAAATGGTCGTTTTTGAAGGAACTTTCAAACGGCTTTTAGAGGTTTTTGCATCTGAACTCTTCATTTATCACTGATCAAATTGAAAGATCTTTTTATGAGTGTTTGTATTTTTTTGTGCAATGCATAATCATTAAGAAACTTTTTTGATTGTAAATTATGTATTGAATACTTAGTACTAGACCTGCACTAAAATTGTAAGGTGCAAATTTTAAAAAGGTGTTTTTTTTTGTTGTTTTTTTTTTGCAAAAACTGTGATTTATTTTGCTTAATACTGTGGTGAGGGAGACTTAAAAAGCAGACAACTGTTACAGCAGAGCCCATTATTATTATATAACCCATATTTCACTTCTCTGGAGATGAAATGAAAGCAGTAAACTCGATCTCTGCTGATTTTTTTCTTTCTGTGTATGTGTGTGTGGACCTTTGACCTGCTTATGCCTTTGAGGTAACTCTTCCCCTCTCCTCTCTTAGCTGTTACACCGTATAAAATGCACGAATTAAGTTAACTGAACACTTTTAACAAATTTATGTGGATTGAACATAAAAAATAAGTTATCCCAATGAAATCCCAAGAATTGTGTTGTTTCAGCTCATTTTTTAGTATTAAGCAAAATAGTCGCAGTTTTTGCAATATTAAAAAATAGTAGTAGCAGTTTGATCGAGCAAAAAAAATAAATAATAATTTTTTTTTAGTCTACAGCGAATCTTATGGATCCACACATGAGTGTTACTCTGCAGTGCGAGTTCTCTCCATCGTGTCTATCATGGATCAGCTGTAAATAGACTAACATTAGTTAACCGCAGCTGTTTATCTGTATCCATGTCACTCATTGGTGAATAATGCCCGTATTTCCTGCTTATCAGACTATTTCATAACTGTATCAAGAGGCAATTCAATCATAATTTAATGTTAAAACAGCTAACATAACATCATTTATCATTATGTGGCTTTTTTTGGATTCTTGGAAGCTATAGAAATAAAAAATGTTAAACAAGAAATACATTGGGACCATTGTTTTTGTTTACGTCTCTCAAAATGGTCTATAACGCAGTTCACCTTTTGCTGCATCGCAGTTTTGCTGATTTTTTTTTAAATGCAATTTGACATGTTTTTTTTTTTTTTTTTTTACTGCGCATTGTGTTCTATATCCTGATTGGCTGAACACCATTGTCAATCAATCTTCTCTGTGTCTCCTGTACAGTACAGAATGCGTTCAGCTTGCCAGATTAACTTACATCTATGATCACTAGCAGTGTGAGTTCCAAGAAGCATGCAAAAAGGGTTGTAACTGTCCACAGCAAGACCATCGTAAAGGGAGTTGCACACCGGATGCACAACCATGCATTTTATAATTGTAAGCAGAGGTTTAAATCAGGGTACGCACACCGGTGCCGCAAGTCAGTGTGTGCAGTGCATCCGGTGTGTTTTAGGTTTGTGGACCAGTGAACATTACGCTGGATGACAACATTATCCGCTAAAAAGCTTTATGAACCTTTTGCTGACAATGATGAATGTTTGCTCTTGACAACTGGCTTTGATCTTTGGTTTCATTGTACTGGACTTATTTTTCTACAAAAGTTTGAACTTTGAGAATGTTTAAACGAGAGAAAAGTATGAAAATTTTAATGGCTGTCAGAAATTTGCATAAAGAGTGTAGTGAGGGCTTTTACAGCCATAAAACATTTTTAATAATAAAAGAATAAAGCTGACTACATTGCAGATTTCGCCTATTGCGGGTGATTTTTAGAAAGTAACTCCCTAACTCGCAATAACGTGGGACCACTGTACCAGGAAACATTTCCATTTTAGTTCTTCTGAACCTTCTATTCGTCAAAAAAGCTGAAAATATTGGCTCTCTTTAACCAAACATAAAATAAAAACAAACACATATAAACGCTAAAATCACATTGTTCTTAAATGTTTGTGTAAAGGTATGAATTGGTTATAATAGTGTTTTTTAAAAACGGTTTGTGAGGGAATTGCAGAAGGTTGTTAGTTTATGAAAGCTAATTATATTGATACATATATAAATACATATAGCTGCACATTAAATTAAAATAAATCTGAAAATGCAGTATTGCTCAAAGACTAGAGTATAATCAGAATGACAAACAACTAGCGGGTCAAAACCCGACTGAGCTGTCGCCTTGCATCTGCACCAAAAAGCTCCCTGTAAACACACACCAAATGAACAAAAGCCAACTGCAACGGCATGTCTTTCTGTACACATGGAGGGAAATGTCTGTGTTCTTGTTCACAACGGGAAACTGGAACTTCCAACCTGCTTGCTTGGAACTTCTTACCACAGAGGGATTCGCTTCTCCAAATATCTCTAATAATCTAATAATCCATATTTGTTTGAAAATATTTGAGAAATGTAGCAAAATTACAGCCGGCCTCTTTGTGTTTCACCTTGACTTGAATTGTTTATCTGCTACGTCACTTCACTGTCACACTCGCACTCTAATTCGTTCTGAAAAACCAAACAGAGTGCTCTCTTCAGCTGACACCGATTCCCCATGCTGAATCAGGCCAAAGACGCATCAAACCAACTAGCCGGACCGATACTATGCAGAAACTGCTATTTAATCTTATGAAAAAGAGAATGTGCACAGTATTAATACCTTGCTACTTTTAATAGTCCAAAATGGTACTAATGTTGTGCTTTCTCCACAGATGGTCCATACCCATTTACACTCAAGCTGTGTTTCTCCACTGCACAGCACGCAAACTAAACAACATCCTGTCCTCCACCGTCGCCATGTCATCACTTCACCTCCTGCTACTTTATTATCTTCATTTGTACGAGTGTGTATGCAGACGTGTTGCATTTATCTTATGTTGATTGAGTCGAGGCACAAACTGGGAGAGAAACTGACTGAACTCATTGTTTTTAATAGAAGACGAGAGTTTAAAAACGCTTTTGTACCAGTATTTCGGTTTTGTTATCTTTTTTTATTGCTTACCATGATTGACTGTTAGCTCTGTGCTCAGCACCTCTTTTTAGAAACATCCTCCTGTAAAGATTGCGTTCTTTTGTTTGGATTGTAAAATAAAATTAGTGATAATGGGTCTTTGTTGTGATTTTGCTTATGCAAGAGAGCAGATTGTGACTCATGTTTTTAAATGTTTTACATCACTTTTTTTCTTTTCTTTTTTCTATTCTCAAAAGCTGCCTGCAAGTTACTGCCTAGTGTATATTTGCTATCTGGAAAATAACATGTAATCGATTTAAATAAAGAAATAATCTGCCCATTCAACAATGGCTGATAATTTCAGGTCAACTTCATACGGCGATTTAAAAACAGTCTATCTAATGACTTGTCATTAGAAATTATCTTTCATATCAGGTTGATGTTTTCTGATAGTCCCAAAATCATGCTTGGAGCTCTCTAAAAGCTGTGAAGCCAGTAGAAAATAAGAGTTTTAAATACGCAAATGCGTGTTATGCATTTCAATTCAACCATTTATTAATGTCTAAGTTCAAGCGATGAATGATGTACTGTTTATTGCCATTTACATGGGCTGTGTAACATGGAGAATCATGATTTTTTTTTGTTCAATTATATTGTCTAATGTTATGTAGAGAAACCCAAATGTCCCTCATAGTAAAATGGCCATTTATACTGAGAAAAATAACAAGTGGATGAATTCAGTTGCCAAGCATGTATATTGAGTTTATTGTGGATTAAAACATCATGAAGGTATAAGAACTAGCAGGAAATCACACTTGGGCGAAAAAATACAGACACCTTAGCAGAAGAATTACTTAGTAACTCTTTAATTTGATGGTCCATTGGAGCATTTGTAGGCTGTCTGCTTAATATCTGTTTATCCAGACATTTAACTGACTATAAGAAACTTTGCAAGTACATGTCAACTTATACTAACCCCAACCTAACAGTCTACTTATAATCTATTGAGAATTAGTTTGCATCAGTGGTGTAAAATAAACTACAAATACTCAAATTACTGTAATTGAGTAGTTTTTCCCAGGAATTGTAATTTAAGGAGTAGTTTTAAAAACATGTACTTTTACTTTCCCTTGAGTACATTTTTACTGCAGTATTGGTACTTTCACTTCACTTCTTTCCTTCAACCTGCAGTCTATACTTTATTTTTACTTGTCTATGGAGATTTTAAAAATCAGTCCTGTGATTCCTGTCCAATCAAATCGCATCATAATGAACTACTTCAAGACATGGGTGATTTATAATTGCAGCAAACTGCAAGCAATAAAGATATCCAAAATATTTACATGCTTTGACTGTTTAGAGACTGTTTAGATGCATGTCTGATGACCAAAATGGCCTTAAACACCAGGCAGACATAGGATGTCAATGTGACAACAGATTGAAGTACCCCAACGTCATGGAAACTATTTTGTTTGGAAATGAAAATCGGGTTGACGTCAATGTCCAACGTTCAACCAAATATTAACGTCTAATGATGTAACAGATTGACGTTGTGTAGACATCACTATAACATCAATCAGATGTTGGATTTTGGTTGCTATACCTGATGAATAAATGTCAGTATTTGACGTCAATATGACGCTGGTTTAAGATGTTGGCTCGACGTTGGATTTTGGTCACTTTCAAACACAACATAAAATCAACCAAATATCAATGTCATTTGACGTTGTTATTGGACATCAAAATAAGATTGTCCTTAAATGCTGGCTAGACGTTGAATTTTGCTCACCTGACATCACAACCTAAATCTAACCTAATATTGACGTCTTATGACATCGTGTGCCTGCTGGGCAATAACTAGATGCACTACAGAATGTTACGGTTACACACATCCACAAATTATATGTAATTGCATCAGCTTTTTACAGCATAATTTTCTATTACTATTCTTGAGTACTTTAAAAAGGTATAATTAATAAATTTATAATTAATAAACAACAAAAATTCTTATTTTATTTGAAAAGTACTACATCCGGGCAGCACAGTGGGTAGCAAGAAGGTTGCTGGTTCGAGCCCCAGCTGGGTCAGTTTGCATTTCTGTGTGGAGTTTTGCATGTTCTCCCCATGTTTGTACGGGTTTCCTCTGGGTGCTCCGGTTTCCTCCACAGTCCAAAGACATGCGGTATAGGTGAATTGGATCAGCTAAATTGGCCAAAGTGTATGTGTGAATGCAAGTGTGTATTGGTGTTTCCTAGTGATGGGTTGCAGCTGGAAGGGAATCCACTGCATAAAACATGCTGGATGAGTTTGCGATTCATAGAGCTGTGGCGACCCCTGATTAAAGGAACTAAGCCAAAAAGAAAATGAATGAATTATGCCAAAATGCGTTTTCAAAGCTCTTCATATGATCTTTAAGGTGTTCAGTGTTTTGCTAGCAATATAGACTCAAAGACTCAACACCAAAAAGACGCGAGAGTGATTTACAAGAATCTGATTGTGGAAAGAATAATGTTGTGTATTTTCTAAAACAAAAATAAAATTAAACACCTCAGTTCTGCGATAAATCAAGGATGACACAGCAGCCTTAGTTAGAACTGTTTTAATAAAATGGGTGACTGAGGTCAACACAAAACAAGAAGCTTTTGATTTTATTAGAGATACCGTAGGCTACTAGACTACTCGACTGTTAGACCAGTGGTTCTCAAATTGTGGTACGTGTCACTAGTGGTACGCGGAGGAATCGCTGTATAATTAAAGAAAAAAAATGAACACACTTTTAAACCTTTGACGCATACGATAACACTGATGTGATCAGTAAATTGATTTTAATAGGCTAAACCTTTTATTTTCAATTTTCTAATGTTCGTTACGTATTCTATCATTTGAAGCTAATTTCCTCCCCATAATTGTAACGGTTGTTGGGGCCGTATCCCATATTTTTATATCCCGATGTTGACAGGTATGGTTTAATCAGTTGCTTTTCTGACACAAATAGCCTACACTAATGTGCAGTAAACAGATCTTATTTCTAATTTAAATAAAATCCAATTCATTCATTTTCTTTTCAGCTTAGTCCCTTTATTATTCTGGGGTCGCCACAGCGGAATGAACTGCCAACTTATCCAGCATATGTTTTACCCAGTGGATGCCCTTCCAGCTGCAACCCATCTCTGGGAAACATCCATTCACACTCATTCACTTAGACAATTAAGCCTCCCTACTGAAAAAAACAGCTTAAACCAGGCTGGTTGGCTGGTTTTAGCTGGTCAACCAGGCTGCTGTAGAGGGGTTTTGGCCACTTCCAGGCTGGTTTCCAGCCATTTCCAGCCTGGTCTTAGCTGGTCAGACTGGGAGATGGCCAGCTAAAACCAGCTTGACCAGCCTAGCCAGGCTGGGAGCCCAGCCAAAACCAGCTATGTCCAGCTTAAACCAGGCTGGTCAAGCTGGTTTTAGCTGGTCATTTTCAAGCCTGACCAGGCTGGAAATGGCTGGAAACCAGCCTGGAAATGGCCAAAACCCTTCTAAAACCAGGCTGGTCAACCAGTTAAAACCAGCCAACCAGCCTAGGCTGGTTTAGGCTGTTTTTTTTTCAGTAGGGCTACCCAATTCACCTGTGCCACATGTCTTTGGACTGTGGGGGAAACCGGAGCACCCCAACGCGAACACAAGGAGAACGTGCAAACTCCACACAGAAACGCCAACTGATCCAGCCGAGGCTCGAACCAGCGACCTTCTTGCTGTGAGGCTACTGCGCCACTGCGTCTCCCGTTTGAGAACCAGTGTTAGACAAGAACAATTCCATCCTCCAGAGCAGCAGGTGGCGGTAATTGAAAAAAAAAAAAGACTCATGAGCATGAGCGGAAGTTCACCGGCATGATGTAAGACGCTAGAAAGAGTTCCCCGGATAGTAAGTTGTGCGAAGGTCAGTAGCGTAAAAAGCAAGTAAGTTACTGTAGAATACAGTAGTCTTCGAATAATAATACTATTAAAATAATAAAAAATCAACATGCCGAGAGGAAGCCGAAGCAGAACTTCGAGGATGAGTCCTCCAAGGTGGGTTAAGGAGATGAGCATCATGAGCTACATAGTGCTAGTCATTATCCTGTGTCATTTACTCAACAAACATTCATGAACGTGAGTCTCATTATAGTGACAGTCTATTGTTTCTGAAGTCTGAGTTACCTTTGGTTATGTTAGTTATTATTAGAAAGTATAGTAGTGGTGATTGGAGAAGTGCGTATTGCATATTGAATATGAATTTACATCAACTTTGAATATTTTTAATATATGAATCTATGATATTGTGATAACATTTGACGTATTCACTGCTTGAAATGCCTTATATAGCATTTCGTGTAAATTAAAAACATTCTTCAGTGTAATTTTGTGTTTTGAATAGGAGCAATTCCAGCGTTATGGATGTGACATTTGCAGTAAAAATCTAAAACATAAATTCAGAGAGAAAGTATATGTTAACATTATATTGAAACATCTGTTCATATTTTCCAAATCAACTGACCACAGAGTTATGGGAAAAAAGTATACGAGTTTACAGTATACAACATACTTTGTAGAAATTCAGTGAATTAAACTGCACAATCTAAAAGAAATTATGCTAATCTAAAGGATAAGAGTTAACTCTCTATAGAATGAACATGTTTGGTGTTATTTTATTTAATAATTTTGCATCTATGAGGAAAAAGCATCTTTATGGATGTGACAGATGTGAAATTTCCAGTTGTGTGACTTTGGTAAATCAGATATTATTATTTGAAAACATTGACAGACATTTCTGAGTAATTCCAAAGACATTCAGACATTCCAAAGTGCTGTTTTGCTTGCACAAAAAAATTTCCGTATTTTGGTGAAAACGTCATTTCGTCAAATGTCAAAACATTTTTTTTTTCCATGGCGAGGTTGACATTTGCATGAAATTGCTCACAGTGATAAATCAGAAAAGTAAATAGGTGTAAAAAGTGATGTCTACTTTGTAGTATTTTTAATATGTAACCTTAAAACTGAGGAAGTTAACAGGGACAAAATAATCTGTTAAATCGTGTACTGATATGTGAAAATGCGTTTTTCTGTGACTAGGGCTGCATGATACTGGAATATATTTAATATTGTTGTTGAATATATTGAATATTATGATAATGAAATTTCTTACGATATAACATTTTCCTAGAAATTTTTTTATTAGTTTAGGCCCTCACGGAATCTGCGCGTGCAGATTTTTAGCCCATTATTAATTCTGTTTATTTACTTGTGTAAATGTGTGTAAATCTATATTTATTCAGTTTTTAAATTAATTACAGTAATATTATTGACTAATATGAAAATGTTCATCTGATTTATGTACAATGCAGTTTGGACTGTAATATTTTCTGTCTTTAAGTAGATCTATTATATGAGAGACTTGCTTTGTTTACCAAATAAAGTGGATCTAATTGGATTTGCATTTTAAACAGTAAATAAAAGATAAAAAGATATTATTTTTTTATTTCACATATTAAGGTTTTATTTATGATACTCCCAAAATAATTCCGCAGAAATCAGCAGATTTTTACCAAAATTCTCAGCAGTTTTAGCAAAAAACAGTCTGCAGATTCCGTCTGGCCCTGGTCATGTTTTAAAATCATTTAAAATAAACAGGTAAAATATATTTTTCAGATTAATTAATTCTAATAAAGCCTAAAAAAGGTGTAGAGGTGTGATCATTTAGTCTTTAAAATGATATGAATGAGTGAAAAGTGTTTATCACACATACTATGATAGTGATAATTTTGCGATATATTGTAACGTAATGCAGACATGTTGAAAGGGGTGGGATATATGAGGCAATAATCTTTTTATCTCGATTAATGTTTTTTCATAATCATAGGAGGCCAAAATCACATTTGAATTGTGATTCATTGCATAGCCTTAGTGCAATAGATCAGCAGTTTCTGAAATATTCAGACTCAAGTCACTTAAATCAACTTCCTTCCCCATTCTGATGCTCGGGTTGAACTGCAGCAGATGGCCTTGACCATGTTAGTGCGTTAGGTTGCTGCCATGTAATTGTCTGATTAGAAATTTGCGTTAACAAGCAGTTGGACAGGTGTACCTAATAAAGTGGCCGGTGAGTGTATATCATTGCATAAATTAATATTAAAATAGCATTTCTCTAGAAAGGTTTTTATATCATAAGAAACATCGCTGTCACAATGCTCAACATTTTCCCAGTGTCGTGCAACCCTACTCCAGACCATGTAAAAAAAAAAGTACAGGTTATTGATTCTTAATTTTTCTTTTTAGTTACTCACCAGCACCGATGGCTCGAGCAGCTCCTCCGCGGTCATACGCACCCGCTCCGGCTCCACCTCCACCTTCAGCGGTGGCTCCTCCTGCTGCTGCTGCTCCCCGTCAGCCGGGAATGTTCGCTCAGATGGCCTCCACTGCCGCGGGCGTTGCTGTCGGCTCTGCTGTCGGGCACACAATAGGTCATGCCATGACTGGCGGCTTTGGCGGAGGGGGAAATTCTGAAGCTGCCAGACCTGATGTGACCTATCAGGTAAACGCTATGGGATGGGTGCATTCATTTTACATTTATTCTTAATTAAAAAAAAACATATTAATTTATGTTTAGAAGATGAACGTAGGTCTCAGGGCATTGGAACGACATTAGGGTGGAGTAATTTATAAAATAATTTTCATTTTTGGACAAACGAACTATCTAACTATTTAACCGCTTACTATTTAACTTCTTAATAGGTGATAACAACTGACAATAGTTCATTCACAAATACTGCTTCATTCAATTAGTATATTTTGTTTACATTGAAATTCTAACACTAGGTTAAGCAATGATCATTTTGTCAGAACCTAGTAAATGAATGTTATTTTCTTTAGTCTGATGTTTTTATTTTATTAAGAGTTGTGGGTGTAGCATGTACTAAGTGTGGGAAGGACACAATTTTACTGTTTTTTTCTGACTCAAAATCCTGTCTACAAACATTGAATTCTTTTAAACTGGAGCATCCCATTATTATTGACATTTTTAACAAAGTAAATTAAGTACAGAGAACTTTTATAATCCCAGGACATGCTGGATTATTTGGAAATGAGCAAGTCGACAAAGCCGCCAAAACAGCCCTTACAGGAAAGCTAAAGGAGTGCGAAATCCCACCTTCAGATCTTAAGCCACTAATAAAAGGCTATATTCTAAAAGAAATGGCAAACAGAATGGGATCAGTGCTCAGAAAAGAAACTCTTTGAAATTCAGCCAGAAATAGAAAGAAAATCTAATTTATTTTTTACATCAAGACACAATGAGATTGTTTATAGAAGATGCCGCATTAGACACTGGAGACTCGCACATGAACATTTACTTAAAGGAGAAGAACCACCAAAATGTCAATATTGCAAAAGAAACCAAACTGTTAAACATATTCTTGTGGAATGCCCTATTTTTAATGTTATCAGACAACAATTTTTATCTGGACACACTTTAAATGAAATATTTTTAAATGTGAATCCTTCTAAAAATGTATAAATTTTTATCAAAAGTTAACCTTAAAAAGCTGTTTTAGATTTGTATCTTATATATTATCATTATTATTATTATTTATGTATTTTATCTTGTGTATTATTGTAATTGTTAGAATTATATATATATATATTTTATAACTATAGAAAAGTGGTATTTATAAAACGTGGTAAACTTGATCTGTTTTTTTTTGACATGACATAGCCAAAGAAGCTGACATGGCAACAAACTCAAAATCTCTCTCTCTCTCTCTCTCTCTCTCTCTCTCTCTCTCTCTCTCTCTCTCTCTCTCTCTCTCTCTCTCTCCTCTTCCTCTCTCTCTCTCTCGCTCTCTCTCTCTCTCTCTCTCTGTGTAATAGGTGTGGTCTGTACAAAGATAAATGCAAAAAATAACTATACACATGTCAGCACGATAACAACTGGCATTATCCTCAACATCACTGAGCATAAGTGAAACACTATAGCTCAATCAGTTAGCATGTTAGCATTTGACTAAGCCATTTAACAAATAGTATTGATCTGGCTGACATCTAATCCAGAGAAGTGATCATCTGGCTCGAAGGACCATTTATAGTGTGAGTCGCAGTCTCAATTTTAATAAAACTGTCAAAGGCTGCATTTACACTGCATGGTTCAAGTGACTCAATTCGGATTTTTTTTTCTCCCATGTGGCACAGATCAGATATGGCCCATGTACGTGTAAACAGGAAAAAAAAATCACATGGATTCCGATTTACTCAAATCAGATTCAGGCCTTGTTCATATGTGGAAATGTATCCGATATGCATCGGATCTGTGCCCTCGTGTCTGCAGTGTAAGCAGGTAGATCGGATTTTCACCTGTCAATGCGAGTCGCGCATCATTAAACACCATAGCGAATGACATTAACCTAGGCTCATTTCAGAACAGACTACAGCAGAGTCTCAAACCTTAAATCTCATGCACAAGGACTAAATACGCTTTTATATTGTCATGTAGCACAAGTATTTAAGTGTTAATGAAAGCGACATCCGCCACGTAACCAATATAAACTAATATAAAACTGTGGCATACATCACATGCATAAATCACGCCATGGACATTACATCAAGATGCCTACTGGTTTAAAAAGTCCTTGATTAAAGAAGATGGCCAAATGAGAACTTTTCTGTCATAAACTACCGTTACTACTTGTCAAAAAGGATTTTGAAAAATGAAACCCTGTGAACACATTAAATAGAGGAACAGGGAAACAGAGCAGAGCGCTGTTTTATTATCAGTTGTCAGTCAGCGCCTGCCCTTTTTTTCCTAGTCATTGCATCTTTGCCGTGGGCTGTGTAAATACAGTCAATCGGATACAAGTCACTTTTTAAAGTTGATGTAATCAGGTCTGCAAAAAATCGGAATTGACCATCAAGATCTGCAGTGTAAATGCAGCCAAAGATATAAAATACAAAGATATAAATTCTGAAGATCTACGAGGTAATAATACTCCACTGTGTTGTACCAAAACATGGACTACAACCAGAATCACTGTTTCCATTCAAATTCTTTTTCATTTTTCATCGCATGCTAAGTAATATGTATTTTGTACATGAAATATCACTTCAAGTGGCTTCAAGTGAAGTAGAGCTGGAAGAAATAAAAGGGAAGAAATCTTGCATATCTTTTTAAAATTGCAAGTTTATAACCACATTATTTGAGTCATGAACTTCAAATCATACAATTGTAGGTTAACTTGTCAATTCTCAACTCATCAATTGACGTTATTTATTTACAACTTGTAACTTGTACATAGAAAATAAGTTACAATTTTCAGAGAGCCTATAAACACTGCAGAAATTTAAGATATAGAAAGTCCAAAATTTAAGATCAAAAATTGCAAGACTTTTTTTTTAATCTACAGTTTTTATGTTTATTAGTCATTCTTATAATATTTTTGTCTAGTTGGACTCACTACATTACACAATAATAAATTTAACCAAACCGTAAAACTTTTAGAAAATCAAAATATAATTTGTATAGAATTTTAAGATATCAGTTTATTAGCAATTAAAATATTTTTGTCTATTGGACTTTCTAAATCGCTTCAGGATTTAAAAGAAACGCAATAATGAATTCAATTAAAGCCTAAAACTTCTGGAAATTTAAGCTCTATATATAGGTAAACATATAATTGCAAAAATTGATATGTGTTTATTGTTAATTATTTTAATATTTTTTTCTAGTTTGACTCGCTAAATAATTAAAGAATTTTCCTTTAAAATAACACAATAATGAAATCAACCAAACCCTAAAACTTCTAGAAATGTAAGATGTAATAAATGTAAAATTACAAGACCGCTATATCTATACAAGAAGTTATATCTGTTTACTTATCCTTTAAATACTTCAGTGTTGTTGGACTCGATAAATCATTTTAGGGATTTTTCTTTCAAAAAACACAATAATGAAATCAACCGAACACTAAAACCTCTTGAAATTCATGACAATTTGACAATTTTGAGTTGACATCTGTTTTTTTAGTAATTATCTATTTAGACTTGCTAAGTAATTTTAGGAGTTTTCCTTTAAAAAAATGCATTAATCAATTCATTCATTCATTTTCCTTTGGCTTACTCCCTTATTCATCAGTGGTCGCCACAGCGGAATGAACCGCCAACTATTGCGACATATGTTTTACACAGCGGATGCCCTTCCAGGTGCAACCCAGTACTAGGAAACACCCATACACTCACACACGTACACTTTGGCCTATTTAGTTTATTCAATTCACTGGTAGCACATGAAGGAAACCCATGCGCACATGGGGAGAGCATGCAAAATCCACACAGAAATGCCAACTGTCCCAGCCGGGACTCAAACCAGTGATCATCTTGCTGTGAGGTGACAGTGCCAACCACTTAGCCACTGTGTTGCCTATAATAAATTTAACCAACCATAAAACTTAATAAAAAAACACATTGCTCAACAATTTTTACAATGTATATTTCACTATTAGTGTTTATCTAAATATTGTGTCTTGTTGGGCTGGCTAAATAATTGTTGGAATTTTAAAATAAGGCAGTATAAAATCTTCAAAACACAAACCTCTTCGTCCTTAATGGTCTCACAGGAGCCGTACCAGGGTCAGGCCATGTACCCGCAGCAGCAGCAGCAGCCCATGTACCAGCAGGATCCGCAGCAGCAGAACCCATGTTCATATGAGATGAAGCAGTTCATCGAGTGTGCTCAGTCTCAGAGCGACCTCAAACTCTGCGAGGGATTCAGCGAAGTGCTTAAACAGTGCAGATTCTCCAATGGTTCGTACTTTGAACTTGTTAACATTTGAAAAGTTGCCCAATATACAACTTTTTTCTTATTCATGGACTAAAAAGTTGTCGCATTGTTGCAGTTTTATATAAATTATGTAGTCGATTTGTAGCAACATTTTTTGACACATTTTAAGGAACTGTTGTGTAAAACTGTGTATTGTTCTACACTAATATATATTTTTTTCTCCACAGGACTGTCATGAGGTTGGAATTAGAGACCTGAACACAATATTTCAAGCAATTTACTTCTGCTTGCTGTATCTTATTATGCAAATTTAAATTCTCTGTGTAAAATAAAAACAGCGTCACGGGGAAATGCTGTGTAACATGCCTGAAGCATAGTATTTAAGTATTTGGTGTAGATGACTGCAGCTTTCTGAATTTATTTTGTGATTGAGTTACTGTAGAGGAAATCACAGTGTGAATTTCTTCACAGGAGGTTCTTTGTCAGTTGTTAAATATTCCATTCAAATGATCGTGAAATGCAAATAAAAGAATCAGAATCATTTAAATGCCTTTTTACTCTCCTTTATACCAGTACATGTTCAAGAAATGTCAACCGTTGCTATTTATTTTATTAACAGTTAATCGGGGTTTCTACATGTTTCACCAAGTCAAATTTAAGATTATTTAAAGATCATTATAAATGAAATTTCAGACTCATACAGGGCTAAACCTTAAGGAATTTTACTTTTTCCATTAAAGAATTCTAATTACTTTAATAATACTTAATTTGTAAAAAAAAACATACTCTACATACACTTTTTTTCCTCACCGCATATAGTCTATAAACACAAGGAGAACTCTGTTACAAATAGTTTTGTTTTATTGAGATGGATTGTTAGTGACTGTGAGTGTTGACCTAATTGGGTAGCTTAACATAGACATTGGAAAACTAGGACCCGTTTAAAATTATTTAGTGTCAATATTTCAGTGCATTTAAGACTTTTTAAGTCCTGTTTTGAAATTTAAGACATGTTAAAACCCCACAGACATCGTGTTAATACACTGTGTTCTAGCTACACGTGGAAATCAGAAATTAATCTCAAAATGTAAAAATAAAAGTAAAAACTGTCATTTTCGTGTTAAAACCAGTTTTTGTCCTTACCATCTGTGACAACAATGGACAAACTTTCCACAATGTTTTAAAAGGCTAATAAAAAATCGCTACACCGTTGCAGCAAAACAACAGCATAAACTACAAATCCAACGATCAACTCCTGTACAGATTTTGTGCTTTATTCAATGTTAAATGCTAGTAATGCGAACTTGAACACTTTTTTACGTGACATTTATTGCCATAGTATTGAAAGCAGATTCAGATCATGGAAAAAACATTGCAAACTATTTGAAAATAAAAGGTGGCAACAAAGTGAAAGTTAAACCAATAACATTAGAGTTGAACTCAGATTTATTAGCCCGAATTTGAATTTTTTCTTTTCTTTTTTTAATATTTCCCAAATTATGTTTAATAAAAGCAGTTTTTAATTTTTTAAAAAACATTTTAAGGTCAGAATTATTAGCCCCTTTAAGCTATTTTTTTTTTTTTCAATATTCTACAGAACAAACCATCGTTATACAATAACTTGCCTAATTACCCTAACCCCCGAAGTTAACCTAATTAACCTAGTTAAGCCTTTAAATGTCACTTTAAGCTGTATAGAAGTGTCTTGAAAAATATCAAGTAAAATATTTACTTTCATCATGGCAAAGATAAAATAAATCAGTTATTATAAATAAAATTAGAAATGAGTTATTAAAACTATTATGTTTAGAAATGTGTTAAAAAAAATCTCTCCGTTAAACATAAATTGGGGAAAAATAAATGGGGGCTAATAATTCAGGGGGCTAATAATTCTGACTTCAACTGTATATATACGGTGTAGGAATTACAACAGTTTGCATTTGTGCCTCCCACTTGTTAAGGGACTAAAAGTAATTGGTCAATTGGCTTCTCAGCTGATCTCATGGCCAGGTGTGTGTTATTCCCTCATTATCCTAATTACAATGAGCGGATAAAAGGTCCAGAGTTCTTAAATCAAATGTACGTGAAAACTGATTACAAGACAATCATATCTTTAAAATCAAACAGATTAAAACTGATTACACAACAATCATATTATTTTCTTACATAATATATACCTTTTGATTGTTTTTAGTGTACTGTAAGTGTACATACTGTAACTATCAGAAAGTACAGTGTGTAAGGTACTTGCTAATACTTTGCAGTACTGTTTTATTACCTGACACATCCAAAATTATAAAACAATGCTTTTTTTGACAGGGGGTGAGAATAATACAGGTCTCCAGACATATAAGCAAGCTTAGAAAATGAAAAGTTTCCCAATATTCATAGCTTGTAAAGCTGTGGCTAGTGAAGTATTTTTTAGTTGCATTGACACTTGAGTGATATGTTGTTTTCAGTGTACCATAAATGCACATAACTATCCAGAAGTACAGTATGTAAGCTACTTGCTAATACTTAGCAGTACTGTTTGATTACCTGACACTTTCAAAATCATAACAAAATGCTTTTTTGGGGGATGCATTGACACTTGAGGGATATTTTGGTCGTGATTCTACTGTTATGGTATGGGGTGGGTAGGTTGTTGTGGTGGCGATGATGGTGGAACTGACGTAGACAGCATATCTGCATTTAAGGCTTTGTCTATCAGAATTCTGATTGACTTCAACAAACAAGGAAGCAACGCAATACAAAATATGATGATGACCACTACAGGCATTATCATATTAATAAGCCAGTTATGCCAGCCTCCAAATAATCTGCCAAACCTTGGTGGATCTGCTTGGGGTGGTGGTTTTGCTGCAATCCTCATATGTCTGATCAGATCTGTCACATGATCAGGCAGATGATAGCAACACGATGTGTTGAATAATTTACAAATCTCCTGTCTCTCAGAAATGAGCATGTCAAGAGCTACTCTATTTTGCAAAATCATCTCTCTTATTTTTTTCATTTCATCAATGCCAGGCGTATGAGTGTCAATTACTTTTGACAGTTTCAAATAACCCAATTCCAGAGCATTGCTCTTGTGCATTGAAACATTTGTACCACCACCGATGAAAACAGACCATCCTACATCAGACCCAGGTGCTGTCCAGTGGTTATACAAGGTGTAACTATTAAACACGTCTGGCATATTGTTCAGCGTGTCACTTAACGCTTCTCTCTTGACTCCTGTCGCATGCTTGTTTGTTCTAGAATCTGTATACACTGTGGTTCCAACTGATAGCAAAGCTGGATAACAGCATCCTGACCATGAGAACAGTAGAAGGTCATTATATGCTTTGAATCCACAAACCCATACAGCCCTGGAGAACTTTCCCAATTCCTGTCAAAGAGACAGTTGAATCAGACTTCAATGCCATTCATGAAATAGGAACATATTTGACCAGTCCTATTTTGATCCAGATATTATGATTACACTTAGAGGTTCCCACATTATGTGTTG
This sequence comes from Danio aesculapii, assembly GCF_903798145.1. NCBI lineage: Eukaryota > Metazoa > Chordata > Actinopteri > Cypriniformes > Danionidae > Danio > Danio aesculapii. Next base: position 42,295,085 of record NC_079449.1, read on the forward strand.
CATCTGAAGGATGTCTACACACACACACATCTCCCTCTGTTGGCTGTATTCTAAATGGGGTGGACCCTGATGATACTGTCAGAATCGGTTCAAAACAGTTCAGTTGGATCTTGGTTGGTGCTTTACTTTGCAGCAGTGTTTCTGGAACCTGCAAGGGTGGGTCAGTTCTAGTTCCTCTTTATGGATAACTCCCAATGCGCATGCAGGCTTTGTTACCATTACACAAATGTAGTGTCTGTTTGCTGCTACTTATCTCTCAGTTTCAGACTTCATGGTCTTAACAGCCTTGCTTTGGGGTTTTGTTTCAATAGTTATCAACTGGTACCAGTCTTGACCCATCAGATCTACAGCACACCGTTACACTCCAGAATCTTCTGCTGTCACATCTACTATCGTATCTTTAACCCATTATCCTTTTTTCCATTTTTAGTGACAGAAATCTATTGTCAAGTCCCATGCCAGTCGTGTACCACTCTGAAAGCGATGTGTGTGCTTTAACATCAGACCAGGAACAAGGTTCTTTGCAGATATACACGTGTGCATCTTCTACCTCAGCCTCTCTTTGGTAGGTCACAGATGAGTCATGGTTGATTTCCACTGGGTTACAGGAGATTGTTTCTGTGCTTCCCTCGGTGAGTGTATACACTCCTTCTGTGGACATCACCATGTGTTCGTCTTCTCCATTTGTGAGCTATAGAGTAGGGCAAACAATGGGGAAAAGCAACATAAGTACCAAGACAAAATTACACAATTAATTCCAAGGTAAGTGCAGTGAAATGAATATCTTGTTACCCCTTTATTACCCAAACATTATGATTTGTTCCTTTGCAATTTCTAGAAAAGTACACTACAAATTCAATATACTTTTGCGTTTTTTTGAGTGTTGTATATCTGATTGTTACCCCCTTATTACCCAAGCATTACAGTTTGTTCCCTCATACCTACACATACGTTCTTTATACTACACTGAAAACCCTAATGTTGTCTTTACTTAATTAAGTTAAGTTGACTGAACATTTTGCATTTTGGTCCTATCACTTAAAAATATGAGTTAATTTAACTTATGTAGCATGAAAATGCATAAACTTAAGATTTAAAGTGTAGTGAGCTCAAAAAAATTATCCTTTGAAAAAATTGGTCATTTTCACAAATGTTGTTGCTCCTCTTCCACTTGTACGTAACTGCCTTTCAGTACTCAAACCCAACAAGGGCAACAAACTAATATGATCAGCATTGGTGGTTCAGTGGTAGAATTCTCGCCTGCCACGCGGGAGACCCGGGTCCGATTCCCGGCCAATGCAATTACTGTTTTGTGTTGCTTCTCTTCCGCTTGAATGTACCTACCCTGCAGCACTCACACACCACAAGGGCAGGAGAAAGCATTTGTCAGCATTGGTGGTTCAGTGATAGATTTCTCCTCTGCCACGCGGGAGACCTGGGTCTGATTCCCGGCCATTGCAATCGCTCTTTTGCATTGCTACTCTTCAAGCAGTAAGTAACAGTCTTGCAGTACTCACACCCAACAAGGGCAATTAACTAAACAGATCAGCATTGGTGGTTCAGTGGTAGAATTCTCGCCTGCCACGCGGGAGACCCGGGTCCAATTCCCAGCCAATGCAATTAATCTTTTGTGTTGCTCCTCTTCCACTTGTACGTAACAGTCTTGCAGTACTCACACACCACAAGGGCAGACAGTCATATCTGTCAGCATTGGTGGCTCAGTGGTAGAATTCTCGTCTGCCATGCTGGAGACCAGGGTCTGGTTCCCGCCTCACGCAATTGATTTTTTGTGTTGCTCCTCTTCCACCTGTATGTACAAGCCCTGCAGTATTCACACACCACAAGGGCAGGAAAGCAAGAGTGTAGCAACATTGGTGGTTCAGTGGTGAATTCTTACATGCCACGTGGAGACCCTGGTACGATTCCCGGCAATTGCAATCGCTCTTTTGTATTGCTCCTCTTCAAGCTGTAAGTAACAGTCTTGCAGTACTCACACCCAACAAGGGCAGCAAATTAAACAAATCAGCATTGGTGGTTCAGTGGTAGAATTCTCGTCTGCCACGTTGGAGAACAGGGTCTGATTCCCACCTGACGCTATTGATGTTTAGTGTTGCTCCTCTTCCACCTGTATGTACAAGCCTTGCAGTATTCACACACCAAAAGGGCACGAAAACAAGGGTGTAGCAGCATTGGTGGTTCAGTGGTAGAATTCTCACCTGCCACGCGGGAGACCCGGGTCCGATTCCCGGCCAATGCAATTAGTGTTTTGTGTTGCTCCTCTTCCACTTGTACATAAAATTCTTGCAGTACTCACACACCACAAGGGCAGACAAACAAATCTGTCAGCCTTTGTGGCTCAGTGGTAGAATTCTTGCCTGACACGCGGAGACCCTGGTAGGATTCCTGGCCATTGCAGTCGGTGTAGTTCAGTTTGTAGTGTTTAAGTTCAGTTCAGTGTGGTTTAATAATCACTACTGAGAGTCCAAATACTGAAGAGCAGATCTAATGATGCGCAGCTCTATAGATCCCGAACCATGCAAGCTAGTGGCGACAACAGAGAGGGAAAAAACTTCACTAAATGGCGAAAGTGAAGAAAAAAAAACCTTAAGAGAAACCAGGCTCAGTTGGGCACGACCATTTTAATTTCTCCGCTGGCCAAACGTCTTGTGCAGAGCTGCAGTCTCAGTGGCGGAGGCTGGAAGCTGGCCTCAGCCAAGACTCGTCTGTCTCTGGAGCGTCACAGGAATCAGTCTCATGTTCTCCACTCCTCCATGACCACCACAGTAGCTGCTCAGGATACGGCCTGGTCCAGGATATGGTCCAATATTTTAAATTCAATACGAAACTTAACAGGCAGCCAGTGTAAGGAGGATAAAATTGGGGTGATGTGATCAAATTTTCTAGACCTGGTAAGAACTCTGGCAGCTGCATTTTGTACTAATTGAAGTTTGTTAATAGAGGATGCTGGGCAGCCAGCAAGCAGTGCATTACAGTTATCCAGCCTAGAAGTCATAAAAGCATGGACTAGCTTTTCTGCATCTGAGATGGATAGAATACTTTGTAACTTAGCGCTATTTCTCAGATGAAAGAAAGCAGTTTTTGTGACATGGGATATATGATTTTTAAAAGTTAAATTGCTGTCTAATATGACACCCAGATCTTTTATAGTAGAGCTAACGCTAACTTTGTATCCCTCTAATTGTAGGTCGAGTTGTGAGATCTGCTGTGTACAGGATTTAGGCCCAATAAGTAATAATTCTGTTTTGTCTGAGTTTAAGAGAAGATAATTGTTGGTCATCCAGTCTTTAACATCTTTAATACACTCAGTTAGCTTGGATAGTTTAGACGTCTCATCAGGTTGAAATATATAATTGAGTATCATCTGCATAGCAGTGAAAGCTGATCCCATGTCTTCTAATAATGTCTCCCAGGGGTAGCATGTATACTGTATTGAATGTGGAGAAATTTGAAAAAATGTTGGTGTTATGTAAAGAAGCTGATGTGATTGTTTTGCAAGAAACAAATTGGAAAAATGAAAGTGTTAAAATGGTTCAAAGCAAATGGGATGGTCAAATATATTTCAACAATGGAGAGGATAAACTGGGTTGTGGAGTAGCAATTTTAATAAAAAGAGGTACATATGAAAAAGAAAAAGTAATATTTGAGGATGGAGATGGGAAAAGCATGGCGATGAAATTAGAAAAAGGAGAAGATCATTTCATAATTTATAATATTCATGCACCCAATGAAGAAAATAAAAAAGTGAACTTCTTTAAAAACGTTAGTATAAATAAATAAAAAAATGGCAGAATGTTATTGTAATTGGAGATTTTAATACTGTTTTTACAGAATTAGATCTGGGGAGTAAGATGGTATATAGAAAAGACAAGGGGAGGGAGGAGCTACTGAAAATGATGACAGAATGCAATTTAATAGATGTGTGGAGAGAGAAAAACAAGACAAAGAGGGAATTTTCAAGAATGCAACTAGTTTTACATGAGGTGAAGTTAAGTAGGATTGATTATATGTTATGTAATGTAGAAATGAATGATTATATCAAAAGTTTATTTTACAAAAAAGTCAGTTTTAGTGATCATTCGTTTTTTGTGTGAAATTAGATTGTGTAAAAGTTGAAAGGGCATTAGGTGTATGGATTTTGAACGCAACAATTTTAAAACATGAGACATACAAGGAAAAAATTATACAAATAATTGCAAACAGTAAATTGGACAGCATGTATAGAGAAGATAAAAGAATATGGTGGGACAATATGAAGTTAGACATAAAAAATGTTCAATAAAATATTGTAAAATTGTAAAAAGAGTTAAAAGTAATAAAGAAATTAAAGAGCCCATATTATGGGTTTTTGAAAATGCCCTTCCATGCAGTGTGTAACACAGCTCTAAGTGAAGTGAAATATCCAGCTAAGGCTTAAATCTGTAAGTGTACAGTGTTTAAAACTATTGATTCATCTATAAAAGAGTCGACTCATAGTGCTTCAAACGAGTCGTCTTGATAACGAGTCATTAGGTGTTTCGCGATGACGCAGCCACGAAACACAAGCCTCGCCAGTAGTTACGCGCGCAAACCAGGGAGATTTGAAACCTGCGGCCCCGCCCACTAACACAGAAAAAACACTAGACACACACACACAGACGCCACCAGTCGAATGAAGTCACGCTGTGCTCAGATGAATAATATTGACAGTCTCTACCCAAAGATGAGTTGTGAACTGTGAAGAGTCAGTGGTTGAGGTTTATTCACTAGTGTAAGTAAGTGCGATTAAAATTGTTGCCTCGTTTAACTTGCAAATTATGTATTTATTGTGTTTTGTTACTTGTTAACCTGGTACAGTACACGCGGTTACTCTTTATATTCTCTTATCGCATGTAAGCCACGTTAAAAACGCGACGCGTGCCGCTTTGTTTACGGATTTAACGTTAAAGGCTTTTTTGAGCTCGCGTTCCACTTCCGTTTGTCGTTGCTATGGCGATCAAAAGCTAGGAGACAGAAGACTCGTGTCGATCTCCTTAGTTCTGAGGAGGAACGTGATGTGTTTATGTGTGTGTGTGTGTGTGTGTGAGAGAGAGAGAGAGAGAGAAAAAGAACAGGTCGAGTTTGTGACGCCTAGGGGCTAGGAGACAGGAGACTCGCGTCGCTTTCCCTAGTTCTTCTGAGGAGCGTTGTGTGTGTGTGTGTGTGAGAGAGAGAGAGAGAGAGAGAGAGAGAGAGAGACTCGCGTCGCTTTCCCTAGTTCTTCTGAGGAGCGTTGTGTGTGTGTGAGAGAGAGAGAGGGAGAGGCTAGGAGACTCGCGTCGATCTCCCCAGTTCTTCTGAGGAGGGTTGTGTGTGTGTGTGTGTGAAAAAAGCCTTACACTATGAAGCGCGTGTGCACTGTGACTACTTTTATATAGTTGATTACCAGCTGGGCATTTCACTCTGTCTCGTGCTGAAGCCTGTCACTGTCGACCAATCGCAGCAGGCTGTCATCGGTCCAATCAGCGCAGATTAGCTTCGCGCTGAGGAGGGGTTTGGGAACAAATGAATCGCTGAACGATTCATATGGGAGTCGTTGGGATAATTAGGTAAAAATAAATGCAGATTATAAGACCATAAAAGTGTTTTATGTCCTTGCATGCATATTAGACTGTTGTTGGAGACCCTTACAACCTAAATATGACCCTATTTCATGTATAATATGGGCTCTTTAAAATAAGAAATGATTTAGAAGACGAAATAAAAAGACTGCAAATAGATCAAAATGAAGATATTGGGAAAATAATAAATTTACATGAACAACTAAAAGAGATGGAAAATGAAAAATGCAGAGGGGCTATAATTAGAAGCAAAGCAAAGTACACTGTTGAAGGAGATCGAAGTACAAAATTCTTCTTTAACTTAGAAAAGAATAGACAGAAAGCAGACTTAATGAAAGAGGTGTTGAATAAAAATGGAGAATTAAAACAAGGAACTGAGGAAATTTTAATAGCTGTTAAAAATGTCTATGAAGATATGTTTAAGAGTCAAGGAACTACAAGGGATGATAAACTGTTTCTCTTAAATCAAATAATAACTAAAAGTTTCAGATAACGTTTTTTGTGATGCAGGGATAACAGAAGTAGAAATTGATGCAGCAATAAGACAGTTAACTACGGAGAGAAGTCCAGGCATAGATGGGTTAACCAATGAGTTTTATAAGAATTTTAGAGAAATGATAGTACCTGTTTTAAAAGAAGTACATGATGAGGTTTTTAAAAAAGAAGAATTAAGTGAAAGAATGAATATAGGAATGATTAAAATGATATACAAAAGAAGAGGAAGTCCTTTAGATCTGAAGAATTATAGGCCCTTAACAATGTTAAATACAGATTTTAAAATTATAGCAAAGGTTTTACCAAACAACAAAGGAAAGTATTACCTAAAATTATTAGCACCACACAGGCATATGGATTCAAGGGGAAGGACATAATAGACACAGTTCAAAATATAAGAGATACATTATTGTATATAAAGGTGAAAAATATGAATGGATATTTAATTAGTTTGGATTTAGAGAAAGCATTTGATAGAGTGGAACATGACTGTTTGAAGTGATTAAAAACATTGGATTTGGGGTGAATTTTAGGAAATGGATCAAGATTTTTTATTATAATATTTTGACATGTATTAAATGCAATGGTTTTTTATCGGAATGTTTTCAACCAACAAGGTCTATAAGACAAGGATGTCCACTATCTGCACTACTGTACACATTAGTAGCTGAACCATTGGGACTAGCAATAAAAGCAGTCAATGGAATAAAAGAAATACAAATAGAAGAAAGAACTGAACATGGGCTAGTTTTCCAGTATGCAGATGACACAACCTTGTTGGTTGAAGACATCTAAAGTGTAACAAAGGCAATGGGGATTTTAAATAGGTATTGTAAAGAGACTGGAGCTAAGATTAATGTTAAAAAGAGTGTGTGTATGAGGATTGGAAGGGCAGATGTTGATGTTTTACCTCAGCACATACATTTTAAGGAAGAGTATGAACATATCAAGATTTTAGGCATTTGGGTTGGTTTGGATTCTAATAAAGCAGATCATTTTAATTGGGAGGAAGTTTTAAAAGGGATTGAAATTAGATTAAGATATTGGAAATTGAGAAACCTGACATTGAAGGGAAAGGTTTTATTGAATAATTCTCTAATGCTCTCAAAAATGTGGTATGTGCTGAGTGTTACCCCATTGCCTTGTGAATACTATAAAACAATTAAAAAATGTGTTTTAGATTTCTTATGGGGAAAAGGAAGAGCAAAAATATCATATGACACATTGATTGAGGAAAAGAAGTTGGGGGACTTGGGCTTTTAGACCCACTTTTAAAAATGAAAACATTAAGGTTGAAATTGGTAAAATGTTATGTAGATGTTAAGAGTAAAGCAGTGTGGAAAAATGTCATGGATTACTTTTTAAAGAAATGTGGTGGAGTAAATAAGGGATGTAGTGTATGATGTATGAAAACAAAAAAGAAATGTGGACAGAAATACCAACATTTTATGAAGAGGTTTTAGAAGCTTGTGGAAACTTTTTAGAAAATATGCTCATTGTACCTAAAGGAAGAAACCAGCTGTTAGAACAACCTTTGTTTTTAAATATGAACATAACAAAAGATGAAAATGAAATATATTATAAAAAATGGTGGCAAGCTGGAATTAGGCAAGTAAAGGATCTGCCCTATGAGGTGATAAATGGCTATCTTCCATTACAGGCAATTGAAGACATGTTATCTGAAAATGAAGTGAATGTAGGGAAAGGAACACTTGTAAAACAGTTTGAGGATTTAAAAAGAGCAATACCACATGAATGGATTGAAAGAATTGAACAAAACGAAAAGGGAGAAAATGGAGACATGCCTGATTTGTATTTTAAAAAGAAAAATGGAGAAAACAAGATTTTTATTCACTGTAAGGTAAAAGATTTTTATTTGTGTTTTAGAGAAATGGCTTTTGTAAAACCAGTTGCAAACAATTATTGGAAAGAAAGATACGATGATTTAAATGAAAGTGAAATATGGAAAAATGTGGGAACGAAATATATGGATCTAATTTTGGAAGATTTCAATTATTTATTAAGACATAAATGTATTTTAACTGAAATGAGGTTAGGTAAAATTGGGACTGAAAGAGATGCAATGTGTAAACTCTGTAAAAATGAAGAAGATTTTTTACATTTGTTTTTTCACTGTGAAGAATTGACTGTTTATGGAAAGGATCAAACGTATTATTAAATCTATGCTGAAAGATAAATATAATGAGAACATGACTCAAAAGGAATGGGAGAAAATGTTTTTATTTGGTTACAAGGTTAACGGTTGTAATATGACTGTTTTTAATGTATGTATAATAATTGCGAAGAATGTAATATCGCAAAGAAGGAATATTGCAAAATTTGAAAAAAGAAAAGTAGATGTATGGATTTTGTTTAAAAACAAACTGAAAACGTCATTTAGGTTTTTACGGGAATATTTTTTATTAAATGACAAAGAAGATGAATTTATAGAAATGTTTGTAGAACAAAATACAATGTTAGATTTTAATGTAAACGGTGTTACCTGGATGTGGGAAAAATACAAATGAATGTATTACACATAATTATTTTTTTATTTCTGATGTTTAAAAAGTCACTCAATGTTTTGTTTTAATGTATTTGAAAATTATTTTTAATAAAAAATAAAATAAATAAATAAAAAATAAATAAAAATTTCTCACCTGCCACGCGGGAGACCCGGGTCCGATTCCCGGCCAATGCAATTGCTGTTTTGTGTTACTCCTCTTCCACTTGTACGTAACAGTCTTGTAGTACTCACATACGACAAGGGCAGACAAATATGTCTGTCAGCATGGGTGGCTCAGTGGTAGAATTCTCGCCTGCCACGCTGGAGACCATGGTCTGATTCCTGGCCGATGCAATTAATGAGTTGTGTTGCTCCTCTTCCTGCTCTAAATAACAGTCTTGCAGTACTCACACCGAACAAGGGCATCAAATTAAACAGATCAGCATTGGTGGTTCAGTGGTAGAATTCTTGCCTGCCACGCAGGAGACCCAGGTCAGATTCACAGCCAATGCATTTGCTATTTTGTGTTGCTCCTCTTCCACTTGAACGTACCTACCTTGCAGCACTCACAAACCACAAGGGCAGCAAAAAGCTTGTGTCAGCATTGGTGGTTCAGTGGTAGAATTCTTGCCTGCCATGCGGAGACCCGGGTCCGAATCCTGGCCAATGCAATTGCTGTTTTCTGTTGCTCCACTGGAATGTACCTACCTTGCAGCACTCACACGCCACAAGGGCAGGAAAACAAGCGTGTGTCAGTATTGGTGGTTCAGTGGTAGAATTCTCACCGGCCCGGGTCCGATTCCCGGCCAATGCAATTGCTGTTTTGTGTTGCTCCTCTTCCAGCTGTAAGTAACAGTCTTGCAGTGCTCACACCTAACAAGGGCAACAAACCAAACAGATCAGCATGGGTGATTCAGTGGTAGAATTCTCGCCTGCCACACGGGAGACCCTGGTCTGATTCCCGGTCAATGCAATTGCTCCTCAATGCTTTGTGTTGCTCCTCATCCACTTGAACATACCTACCTAGCAGCACTCATACACCACAAGGGCAGGAAAAAGCTTGTGTCAGCATTGGTGGTTCAGTGGTAGAATTCTTGCCTGCCACGCGGAGACCTGGGTCCAATTCCCAGCCATTTCAATCCCTCTTTTGTGTTGCTCGTCTTCAAACTGTAAGTAACAGTCTTGCAGTACTCACACCCAACAAGGGCAACAAACCAAACAGATCAGCATTTGTGGTTCAGTGGTCGAATTCTCCCCTGCCACGCGGGAGACCCCGGTCCAATTCCCGGCCAATGCAATTACTGTTTTGTGTTGCTCCTCTTCCGCTTGAACGTACCTACCTTGCAGTACTCACACACTACAAGGACAGGAGAAAGCATATGTCGGCATTGGTGGATCAGTGATAGATTTCTTGTCTGCCACGCGGGAGACCTGGGTCTGATTCTCGGCCAATGCAATTACTGATTTGTGTTGCTCCTCTTCCACTTGTACGTAACTCCCTTTCAGTACTCAAGGGCAACAAAATAAACAGATCAGCATTGGTGGCAGAGTGGTAGAATTCTTGTTTGCCAGGCAGGAGACCTGGGTCAGATTGCGGGCCAATGCAATTGATGTTTTGTGTTGCTCCTCTTCCACTTGAACGTACCTACCCTGCAGCACTCACACACCACAAGGGCAGGAGAAAGCATACGTCAGAATTGGTGGATCAGTGATAGATTTCTCGCCTGCCACTCTGGAGACCCGGGTTCGATTCCCAGCCAATAAATTTGATGTTTTGTGTTGCTCCTCTTCCACCTCTATGTACAGGCCTTGCAGTATTCACAGACCACAAGGGCAGGAAAACATGAGTGTGTCAGCATTGATAGTTTCGTGGTAGAATTCTCGCTTGCCACGTGGGAGACCCGTGTCCAATTCCCGGCCTATGCAATTGCTGTTTTGTGTTGCTCCTCTTCCAGCTGTAAGTAACAGTCTTGCAGTGCTCACACCCAACAAAGGGCAACAAAATCAACAGATCAGCATTGGTGGTACCGCGGTAGAGCTCTCACCTGCCACGTGGTAGACCTGGGTATGAATCCTGGCCAACACAATTGTGGTTTTGTGTTGCCCCACTGCCTTGCAGTATACACACCTGACAAGGGCAACAAAATTAACTGCTCGCCAGCCCGGCTAGGTCAGTCGGTAAAGCATGACACTCTTAATCTCAGGGTTGTGGGTTCGAGTCTCACGTTGGATGTTTCTGTTACCTTTCTCTCTCTCTTTTCAGCAGCTTTCATTTGGGTCATCAAGCAGACCTATTGAGACAAAGTTCAGCGTTTCTACCACTGTTGGTATGGTTCTGAAATGAGATTGTGTAAAATCGATTTGGCAAATGATGCAAGATGTAAAGTTTGTAATAAAGAAGATGAAGGTATACTACATTTGTTTTTCAAATGCAAAGAGTTAGAATGTTTTATTGGAAAAATTAAAGAAATGATAAATAAAATGGGGTTTGAAAAAGAGATTGTTGATGAGGAATGGGAAACATTATTTTTATTTGGTTGTAAAATAGAAGGTAAAAATACAAGGTTCATAAATTTCATTTTAACAGTTGCAAGAATTGTGATATGGAATAGAAGAAATATTGTTAAACAAAATAATGGCAAAATATCCGTGTGTAAATTGTTTAAAAGAAAAATGCCTGTACTGCTTAATGCTCTTTTCTATTATTGTAACATGAATGACAAGATTGATGTATTTGAAAAAGACTTTTTATGTGGGAATATATATGTTAAAATGGCTTTATATAATGTACATGTATTATTACCTGAATGTAATTGTTTTAAATTTTTGATGTAAAATAATAATAAATAAAAAAAATAAAAATAAGATAAAAGCATGAGACTCTTAATCTCAGAGTCATGGGTTCGAGCCCCACGTTGCGCGTTTCTGTTACCTTTCTCTCAGTTCAGCGTTTCTACCACTTGGTTGGTATGGTAGGTCTGAGTCTCTGTGGCGCAATCGGTTAGCACGTTCGGCTGTTAACTGAAAGGATGGTAGTTAAGCCCACCCAGGGACGAATTAAGCTTTTCGCTGCCTTGCAACTGCCAACACGTGCACGGGGCATATATCCTGGGCCACGTGCTGTCTAGCGTTACAAGATGACATCAGAGTTTAGCAGAAGATTGTTGTCCAGTGCATGTATTGGCCAATTTTTTTATTTTTTTTTCTTGTTGACTTAAAAACACCATCAAACTTTACACGGGTAGGGAAGGTATTGATGAAAACAGTGACTTGCTCTTGAACGAGTTTTTATCGGCCCGGCTAGCTCAGTCGGTAGAGCATGAGACTTAATCTCAGGGTCGTGGATTTGAGACCCACGTTGGGCGTTTCCGTTACCTTTCTCTCTCGCTTTTCAGCAGCTTTCATTTCAGTCATTGAGTAGACCTATTGAGACAAAGTTCAGCGTTTCTACCACTGTTGGTATGATTGGGCTGAGTCTCTGTGGCGCAATCGGTTAGCGCGTTCGGCTGTTAACCAAAAGGATGGTGGTTTAAGCCCACCCTAGGATGACTTAAGCTTTTCGCTGCTTTGCAACTGCCAACACATGTACGGGGCATATATCCTGGGCCACGTGCTGTCTGGCGTTACAAGATGACATCAGAGTTTAGCAGAAGATTGTTGTCCAGTGCATGTATTGGCCAATTTTTTTATTCTTGTTGACCTAAAAACACCATCAAACTTTACACGGGTAGGGAAGGCATTGATGAAAACAGTGACTTGCGCTTGAATGAGTGTTTCACCAGCCTGGCTAGCTCAGTCGGTAGAGCATGAGACTCTTTATCTCAGGGTCGTGGGTTCGAGCCCCACGTTGGGTGTTTCTGTTACCTTTCTCTCTCTCTTTTCAGCAGCTTTCATTTGGTTCATCAGCAGCTTTCGTTTCGGTCATCGAACAGACCTATTGAGACAAAGTTTAGCATATCTACCACTGTTGGTATGATTGCTCTGAGTATCTGTGGCGCAATCGGTTAGCGCGTTCGTCTGTTAACCGAAAGGATGGTGGTTCGAGCCCACCCAGGGACGAATTAAGCTTTTCGATGCTTTGCAACTGCCAACACGTGCACGGGGCATATATCCTGGGCCACGTGCTGTCTAGCGTTACAAGATGACATCAGAGTTTAGCAGAAGATTGTTGTCCAGTGCATGTATTGGCCAATTTTTTAAATTCTTGTTGACTTAAAAACACCATCAAACTTTACACGGGTAGGGAAGGTATTGATGAAAACAGTGACTTGCTCTTGAACGAGTTTTTATCGGCCCGGCTAGCTCAGTCGGTAGAGCATGAGACTTAATCTCAGGGTCGTGGATTTGAGACCCACGTTGGGCGTTTCCGTTACCTTTCTCTCTCGCTTTTCAGCAGCTTTCATTTCAGTCATTGAGTAGACCTATTGAGACAAAGTTTAGCATATCTACCACTGTTGGTATGATTGGGCTGAGTCTCTGTGGCGCAATCGGTTAGCGCGTTCGGCTGTTAACCAAAAGGATGGTGGTTTAAGCCCACCCTAGGATGACTTAAGCTTTTCGCTGCTTTGCAACTGCCAACACGTGCACGGGGCTTATATCCTGGGCCACGTGCTGTCTGGCGTTACAAGATGACATCAGAGTTTAGCAGAAGATTGTTGTCCAGTGCATGTATTGGCCAATTTTTAAATTCTTGTTGACTTAAAAACACCATCAAACTTTACACGGGTAGGGAAGGTATTGATGAAAACAGTAGCCACGTTTCCACTATCGCGCCTAAAGCGAGCGAGCCAGGGCGAGCCAAGGCCAGTCGCGTTTCCACTATCACTTCCGGGGCGTAATCGAGCCAAAGCGGGGCTTCCTTGGGGCCAGCGTCCGGACTTTTTCGGCCCGCCGAATACCTTGGGCCAAGGAGGGCCAACTGGGGCTTCGGGGTGGGGTTACGTACAAAGGCGGAGTTTTCCTGTCAGGTAAAGAGGAGACAAGATGCTTTCTTCCCTTACATTTGTTTTGCTATCGCGCTTGATCAACTCACTAAGAAGAAAAAATGGATAGCAGACAGTACTGGTCAGTTGAGGACACCAGGGCTCTTCTGAACATTTGGGCCGAGGAAAATGTTCAGAGGCAAATAGACGGCGTTTGCAGAAATGAGGACGTTATCAAGTACATCGTTGCTGAGCTAGCGAAAGCACAAATTCAGCGAACAACGGTACAAGTCCACGAGAAATTGAAGAAATTGCGAGCACAGTATAAAGCGATCAAAATCCACAATGGTCAGAGTGGCGCCCACCGGAAAAATTTCCTGTGGTTTGAAATCATGGACGGTGTGCTAGGTCACTAACCCTCCGTTAGTGGGGAGACCACCAGAGATTCGATGGCAGCTAACCTTACAGTCGGTAAGTAAACAAAACAAAGTAATGGAAAAAAAAATTGTGTATACATAAGGATATATCATTTACTGCTGTATATTAAGATATTATTTGTTTACTCTGCTATTACAATTTTTTTTCTTAAGGTGCTTTGTAGTTATGTAAAAATAAATGTTGCAACCTTAAAATGTGTTAAAGAGTTTTTTTTTCTTTCGAAGCTACTTTATGTTACTAACTAGATTGTTAACATACCAAACTGCTGACATGACACTAGTGGCTAATATGTTTATTTTTATGTTTTGTTGTGTGCGCTAGATTTGCCATCAAACAACACTGCCATGGAGTTGAGTGAACTGGAGGATGGTCCATCGCAACCACTTATTTCTTCTACCCCTGGTATGTTTGATTACAGAGATGAGACAAAATAAGAGAACCTTTTTTTGCCAGTACATAATTATTCCTGTATATGTATATTACATTGTGCATGACAGCACAACCGGTATTAGAGGGGGATCACACCACATTCCACTGAGGACACGACCAGGTATTTAGAGTTTAAATTTATTGTGTAAACTTCACAAAAGTAAGCCTATGTGTATACAAAAAGTATCCTGTATTTGAGGCTTACTTTTTTCGTTTTTTTTTTCTCTACAGAATCTCGAAAGCGTAAGGCAACCTCCTTGTCCAGGGACTTTATGCAGTACATGCGTGAGAAGACCCAAGAACAAAGAGAGGCAGAACAGGAACTGAGACGGGAGGACAGAGATGCAGAGATGTTGATCCGACGGGAGGAGCTGGCAGCTTATATGCAATTACAGCAAAAAGAAATGGATAAAAGGCAGAAGGACTCTGACGTAATAAATTCAATTCTTGGTAGCTTGGCAGCTGCTCTTCTGCCAAAAAAGTAGAGCAGTCTGTCCAAGTCGCATCTGCTATAAAGTACTTTTAGCACCTTTGTTATTTTAACCACCTTTGTTATTTTTGTTTGTTGTGTTGCACCTTCGTAATTTGCACTATTGTAAAAAATTTATCACAAATAAAAGCTCTTTTCTTTCAGTAGTTGTGTATTGTGTTTGTTGTGTATTAGGAATATACAAATTCGCATCCTGTTTCATAGTAAACCATAACAATATGTGGAGGTCTATGTATGAGGTTTACTGCTCTTATGAAATAGCATGCCTTATTTTAATGAATAAAAGTAAATTTTTATTTGAGGTATCAAAACAGGTATTGTTGAATAAAATACGCTTGCTAACTGTTGTCTAGTAATGATCGCTGTCTGTAACGACTCTAATGCTTTGGGGAATCAAACAGTTATTGTAATAGACAAGTATGCCTATTTGTCTTCTGAGATGTAAAGCAGGTCCTATTCAGGTAAATTGGTTTAGCATATCAAGTAGGCATTGGCATAACCCGTCATACCTGATAATGGGTTTCTTATATGTAAAAAGCTTCTATTCAGGTCAAGGTTTAGTCTGTCAGGCAGCTATTATGAAAGATGACTGCACGTAATCACAAGCCACTTATTTTAATGGCTACCCCTTCACACATATTTTAATTGCATTGTTGCAAACCAGTAACAGGATCAAGTGTAGTTCTGTGCTATGTAACAACAAACAGTAATTACACCTTGAAGAAAAATAAATCTGAGAAAAGGTTTAGTTGGTGTATCGGGTTTATCAAATAAAAATGTATGTGTACTATTGTGTAGATATGAAAGTGAAATCTTTTCAGCCAGTTAACATGTATAAATTGTCTATACAATACATGTAATTTATGATACTGTTACTATATAAATCTAAATGTCAAGTTGTGTCACAGATTTGATAGTGAAAAGCACCACAAAGATAATTCTAATGTGTAGTTTTCAGTATTTTATTTCTCAACAAAAAAACAATGTTACAATTATTGTTACTGCATGAAATACTGTTGCAGAGCAGTTCTTGCATCTGAACTGTCATTACCAAGATAATCTGGTCTTTCAACATCTGCATCAGCACCATCAGAGGACCATTCTGGCACAAACCTGTCCATGTGTTATTCACACAAGTTATGCAGTGTACGGCATGTCTCAACCATATCAACAACAACATTTACATTGGAGTCATTTCTTTTACTAAGACATTTCCACCTGCCTTTCAAGCGCCCAAATGCATGCTCAACCGCACAGCGGGCTCGACTTGTTCTCATCTTGTAAAGTTCTTGAGCCTCTGTGAGCCTGCCGGTGTCTGGATATGGTTTTAACAACCATTTCTGCAGTGGATATGCAGAGTCGCCAAGAATGAAATAGCCTACATCAGTTCCGCATATGTTCTTTACTCTGCCGGGAAAAGCTGTGGTGGATGTTGCCCAGGTCCAAAGGCATGATTTTTTCAGGACGCTGGCATCATGTTCTCTACCAGGCTGTCCTACATTAAGGTCCCAAAAAAGGCCTTTACCATCCACAACTGCTTGTAAAATTATGGAATGCCAGCCTTTTCTATTGTGAAAATCTGACTGGTATTGTGGAGGTTTCAGTATGGGAATATGTGAACCGTCAATAGCACCAACACATTGTGGAATTCCAAATTTGTCCTCAAAATAATCAGCAATCTCTGCCATTTTAGCTTGGTCAGGGGTGTTTATGAGCTTGGGTCGAAGCACAGCAATCACAGCCTTACAAAAGTCATGCACACAGCGACACACCGAGGTCCGACTGACAGCAAACAGGTTAGCTACTGTTCTATACTCAGTTGTTGATGCTAGTTTATAGAGTGCAATGGCTACACGTTTTGCCAGAGGAATGCACAATCTGAATGACGTGTCTAGTCGCTGTAGTGAGGGCTTAAGCGTTGTACAAATGTATCTGAACGTTTCTCTAGAGACTCTGAAGTCCTCCAGCCACTGGTCATCTGTGTACTTTTGAGCGGTGTTCTCCCACCAGTCACTTGTTCTACTGTAGGCCCACACTTCAGATGTACGCAGTATGTTGGTGTAGTAGTGATGTAGCATCTGAAAAATAGAGCAAAAAAAAGGAACAATTAGTTACTATGGATATATACATATACATTACAATACATTCATATCAGCTAATATGTTAATACACCAACACAAACCAGTTATTTAATAGAGGCAAAGTTGGTTTAATATTCGCACATTTGTTGATTTAGCAGTCTCTATATTGTTTAACATGTTAATTTGAAAATTCAATTGTAGTTGGCATGCAAGTATGACTTCTATATCACATTAACACTTCCATAATGTACTGTGAATATATCATAATTAACTGTGAACAATGTTGTACTTCGATAGTCATTTGCTGCTAATATGATTTCCTTATTTAGAATTTGCCAATAATTATTTTCTGAAATTATATTATTAAGGAGAAAGTCTGAATATTTGAATATAAAACCAACTTTACCTCTATGTTATTTATACAATCTGAAATCTCCTGCCACTCTATATGCTATAATACATATGTAATACATTAATAGATTTTTATGATATATTAACAGTCAATTTTATAACAAAAATGACAATCACGACAAATAATACCATGTATCAACCACTATAAACACACACACACACACAGCCCAAATACTCAAAAGAAATATGCAACATCAAAATACCACAATCAGAATACCACAATAATGCTAAACGTTACTTTTAAAGCTTTTTAGTACGTTTTTATGCATTTATGCTACTTTAAGAGCAAGAAATGAAATATTTATCATCCGGTTACATCCTTACAATCGATGGCATTAACAACAACACGGCATATATGATGGTATTTACAAACAACAAAATGCTACAAAAACAATCACAGGAAATATTACCATGTTCATCCACTGTTGCCGTTGCAGTTGTCGTTGTATACGACGTTCTCGTCGCTCGGCTGCTCTTTTGCGCCTTGCAGCCAAAATCTGTGTTCGAAGTAAATGCCGCCGCACTCGAATGTCCTTATCCAGGGATCGCTGTCTGGCCTTACACCAACAAACCACAAACAGTAAAAAAAGCAATCGTTTCGGTGTTCTCCATCTTCCAGCTCTCGCAGTGATGCCAGGTTGTGTTTGTGGTTATAATTTGAGTTTTTTGTTCCCGCTGAAGTGGGCGGGTTTTGTGATGGGTTGTGTGATGTTTGATTCGGGGGACGTTCTGGAGGTGGTGTTTGCGTGACGCACTGCGAGCAACTAGCCCGACAGTGGAAACGCGACATGATTTCGGCCTCATTTCTCAACCTCCCTGGCTCGCACTGGCCCGATAGTGGAAAAGCGGCTAGTGACTTGCTCTTGAGTTCACCGGCCCGGCTAGGTCAGTCGGTAGAGCATGAGACTTAATCTCAGGGTCGTGGGTTCGAGCCCCACGATGGGCGTTTCTGTTACCTTTCTCTCTCTCTTTTCAGCAGCTTTCATTTGGCTCATCGAGTAGACCTATTGAGACAAAGTTTCTACCACTGTTGGTGTGGTTGGTCTGAGTCTCTGTGGCGCAACCGGTTAGCGCGTTCGGCTGTTAACCGAAAGGATGGTTTTGAGCCCACCCAGGGACAAATTAAGCTTTTCGCTGCCTTGCAACTGCCAACACGTGTACGGGGCATATGTCCTGGGCCACGTGCTGTCTAGCGTTACAAGATGACATCAGAGTTTAGCAGAAGATTGTTGTCCAGTGCATGTATTGGCCAATTTTTTAATTCTTGTTGACCTTAAAACAACATAAAACTTTACACGGGTAGGGAAGGTATTGATGAAAATAGTGACTTGCTCTTGAATGAGTGTTTCACTGGCCTGGCTAGCTCAGTCTGTAGAGCATGAGACTCTTAATCTCAGGCTCGTGGGTTCAAGCCCCACGTTGGGCGATTCTGTTACCTGTCTTTTTCGCTTTTCAGCAGCTTTCATTTGGGTCATAGAGTAGACCTATTGAGACAAAGTTCAGTGTTTCTACCACTGTTGGTATAGTTGGTTTGAGTCTCTGTGGCGCAATAGGTTAGCGAGTTCAGTTGTTAACTGGAGGATGGTGGTTCGAGCCCACCTACTATCTACTAGCTACTATCCTCCACAATGGTGACAATATAAAATGTTTTACAGTATTTTGCTGTTTTTTTCTTGATTTTTCTGAAAAATATTGGCAGCTGTGGTTGCCAGTAATCTACTGTTGTTAACATTTAGCATTTAACTGTTGTTAACATTGTTAACATTAGTAAATTCAGTTTACAGAATATGTCTGTTCAAAATACATTCCACAGTCTGTATCGAACACATTTAACTCCTTAAATCCCAGAGCAAAATCCTTACTAGTGTCCTCACTGCGAAAGGATGACGTGCAAATCCGTGAAGCGCTCCATATTGATTTTTCAGTGCGTGGGTAAACAGACATGGTAAAAAATCTAAGGCGGGTCCAGGGGCGGGGCTGGCAGGGTACCTAGAAATGGCATAACAAGTAGCCATGTGCTTTCTGGGGTATGACAGGTGCATATTAAGTAGCCATGTGCTGTGGACTGCTCTCATTGTATATCAGGGAATTAAGAATGTGTATTACAATACAACTGCATAATTTGAAAAAGAAAATTAATTTTAAATGAATTGAGTAACATATAATAATATTACCTTTACAAAAAGTATATTTTGTAATAAATTTATTACATTACATTCAAATATAATTGTATGTTTATTTACAACATAACTGAATATAGCTTATTAGAATTGCATGCCAGTTAGCTAAAATGTTTTTATAATCAGGACTTATATTTTACATCTTTTAAATAATAAACATTTTTAATAGTTCAATTATAAAACATACTGATATATTGAATTTTAAATGGTATATTGTATAGCATGTAAAAGGTTTGGGGTGAAATTTTAACTGATGTCACGATAAATTAAAACATTCAGTTTAAGAGTTTTGTCAATTATATTGACCCTAATGTCTGGGAAACTAATGTCTTACTTATTAAAATTAATTAATATTGAATAGCATATAATAAAATATTTTAACAACTAATTAAACTGAATATAGTACCTAAAAATATTAGGTTATAGGATATAAAAAATATTATTTTAAAATACTATAAACTTTAAATATCAGGCATTGATATTTAAATAGGTTTATTAATTTTTTAAAGTTTAATAAATTATCTAAAAATACAATAAAATATATTTGAAAGTATTATTTTATTTACATACATTTTTACAGTTATATTTATTATAGTTTAATTTACAATATAATTTTATACCGTTTTGATTTTTACTGTTAGCTAAACTGTACTGATTATAAGTTTATAACTTGTTTATCGATAATATACAGGACCCTAATATTAGCATCCTTTAAATTACACAATGATAACATTAAAGCAACCACATGAGTATGTGTATGCAGTGTATTTTTGGAGGTTTTATTTTATCAAGCAAGTCCTTTAACTCTTGTTTGCAATAAATGAATAGAAAAAAATGATGTAAAGTGTAATATAAATATTGTGAAAAGTTATTTGAGTCACAACAGATAACCCACTCTTGGGATACTGTAGCTACTGAACAAATATGTAAAAACAAAAAGCTGAAACACAGAGAATAGAAAAAATTAGAAAAATGTTTATTTACACAAAATATATAACTAATTATACTTTTAACATATTAGAGCTGTACAATATAGCGTAAAATAATTTTTATTATCACAACAGTATATGCAATACAAAAATCAAACGTATGATAAATTACATTTATTTCATGAACTACCTTGCCAGTATTTGCTGCTCAGCTATTTGCTAGCTTAACCCAGAGCTGAAAATAAACACTAATGGCAGAAGTGGAAAAAAGAATTACAACAGCCAATCAGAGTCAGAATATCTTGCTTAGTTGTTCTAAATTTTTTAGATTAGATTAGATTCAACTTTATTGAAAAAAAATCAAGAAAGAATGTCCTGAAATTGTAATAAACCGTGATAAAGTGCGTAACGATGCCAACAATGCCAATGATGACCGGTGACTCGCTGTCCATCCAGTGTGTGTGTATAAAAATCGCGCTGCCTGGAGGACCCGCCCAGTGGCCAATCGGAGCGCACGCTCTGTGGAACTTTCTCGAAGGGCCAACTGCACGCTACATCACATGACCAAATTCGGACGCACGCTTAGTGGAACTTTGCGTCGACCAATCCCGAGCCAGACGTCTGGCCAATCAGGACGAGGGGAAAGTGGAACAGTGGAACAGGAAAGGAACCGAAGATTCTCTCGCAGGGAGTGCAAGGATGACATGCAAATCCGTGAAGCGTTCCATATTGTTTTTTCAGTGCGTGTGTAAACGGACAGAAAGGAAGAAAGACAAAGGGTTTTTCACGATTCCAAATGGTGCATAAGCACGAGTTAAGCAAATTGTGGGAGGAGCTGTTGGATCAAGTGGAAAGTCTACATGCATGGTGAAAAAGGGATGTGGGAGGCCTCATGATCGTTTCTTTTGTTGTGCAACCAATGCATTTCTAAAGACTTTGTTTTTGTGGGACTTTGCCATAGGTCAACCCTGACACTCTATTTTCCCCTATCTTTATACTGCATACTGCATCAGTCAGTGTGCCTAGCACTTACATGGCCAAGGCTCTGTAGTGCACGGCTTGCAAGTGGGAACATGGCTCGCTGGGCCCCACCACCTTGGAGGAACATTGCTGGGACTCGAGGGGTACATATGCCTTGAGCCGGACCAAGGGAATGTGCTCGCTACGGTGGCACATATACTAAAATTCGATCGATACAGAGAAGATTAGCATGGCCCCTGCGAAAGGATGACACGCAAATCCGTGAAGCGTTCCATCTTGTTTTTTCAGTGCGTGTGTAAACGGACAGAAAGGAAGAAAGACAAAAGGTTTTTCACGATTCCAAATGGTGCATAAGCACGAGTTAAGCAAATTGTGGGAGGAGCTGTTGGATCAAGTGGAAAGTCTACATGCATGGTGAAAAAGAATGTGGGAGGCCTCATGATCGTTTCTTTTGTTGTGCAACCAATGCATTTCTAAAGCCTTTGTTTTAGTGGGACTTTGCCATAGGTCAACCCTGACACTCTATTTTCCCCTATCTTTATACTTGGTGAGCTATTGCATCAGTCAGTGTGCCTAGCACTTACATGGCCAAGGCTCTGTAGTGCACGGCTTGCAAGTGGGAACATGGCTCGCTGGGCTCCACCACCTTGGAGGAACATTGCTGGGACTCGAGGGGTACATATGCCTTGAGCCGGACCAAGGGAATGTGCTCGCTACGGTGGCACATGTACTAAAATTCGATCGATACAGAGAAGATTAGCATGGCCCCTGCGAAAGGATGACACGCAAATCCGTGAAGCGTTCCATATTGTTTTTTCAGTGCGTGTGTAAACGGACAGAAAGGAAGAAAGACAAAAGGTTTTTCACGATTCCAAATGGTGCATAAGCACGAGTTAAGCAAATTGTGGGAGGAGCTGTTGGATCAAGTGGAAAGTCTACATGCATGGTGAAAAAGGATGTGGGAGGCCTCATGATCGTCTCTTTTGTTGTGCAACCAATGCATTTCTAAAGACTTTGTTTTTGTGGGACTTTGCCATAGGTCAACCCTGACACTCTATTTTCCCCTATCTTTATACTGCATACTGCATCAGTCAGTGTGCCTAGCACTTACATGGCCAAGGCTCTGTAGTGCACGGCTTGCAAGTGGGAACATGGCTCGCTGGGCCCCACCACCTTGGAGGAACATTGCTGGGACTCGAGGGGTACATATGCCTTGAACCTGACCAGTGGAATGTGCTCACTACGGTGGCACATATACTAAAATTGGATCGATACAGAGAAGATTAGCATGGCCCCTGCGAAAGGATGACACGCAAATCCGTGAAGCGCTCCATATTGTTTTTTTAGTATGTATGTGAACGGACAGAAAGGAAGAAAGACAAAAAGTTTTTTCACGATTCCAAATGGTGCATAAGCACGAGTTAAGCAAATTGTGGGAGGAGCTGTTGGATCAAGTGGAAAGTCTACATGCATGGTGAAAAAGGATGTGGGAGGCCTCATGATCGTTTCTTTTGTTGTGCAACCAATGCATTTCTAAAGACTTTGTTTTTGTGGGACTTTGCCATAGGTCAACCCTGACACTCTATTTTCCCCTATCTTTATACTGCATACTGCATCAGTCAGTGTGCCTAGCACTTACATGGCCAAGGCTCTGTAGTGCACGGCTTGCAAGTGGGAACATGGCTCGCTGGGCCCCACCACCTTGGAGGAACATTGCTTGGACTCGAGGGGTACATATGCCTTGAGCCGGACCAAGGGAATGTGCTCGCTACGGTGGCACATATACTAAAATTGGATCGATACAGAGAAGATTAGCATGGCCCCTGCGCAAAGGAACCCGATGGATGTTCTCTGTCCCCACCCTGTGGCCCCCAGCGGTCCCCTCAACGCCACATGGCCTTGGACTGCAAGGTAGTGACCCCTGGATCCCATTGGGGTCACCTGTGACCTTGAAGGATGCTCATGCTTGCTGAAATTAAAGAAATGCCCTATATGGTAAAAAATCTAAGGCGGGTCCAGGGGCGGGGCTGGCAGGGTACCTGGAAGTGGCATAACAAGTAGCCATGTGCTTTCTGGGGTATGACAGGTGCATATTAAGTAGCCATGTGCTGTGGACTGCTCTCATTGTATATCAGGGAATTAAGAATGTGTATTACAATACAACTGCATAATTTGAAAAAGAAAATTAATTTTAAATGAATTGAGTAACATATAATAATATTACCTTTACAAAAAGTATATTTTGTAATAAATTTATTACATTACATTCAAATATAATTGTATGTTTAATTACAACATAACTGAATATAGCTTATTAGAATTGCATGCCAGTTAGCTAAAATGTTTTTATAATCAGGACTTATATTTTACATCTTTTAAATAATAAACATTTTTAATAGTTCAATTATAAAACATACTGATATATTGAATTTTAAATGGTATATTGTATCGCATGTAAAAGGTTTGGGGTGAAATTTTAACTGATGTCACGATAAATTAAAACATTCAGTTTAAGAGTTTTGTCAATTATATTGACCCTAATGTCTGGGAAACTAATGTCTTACTTATTAAAATTAATTAATATTGAATAGCATATAATAAAATATTTTAACAACTAATTAAACTGAATATAGTACCTAAAAATATTAGGTTATAGGATATAAGAAATATTATTTTAAAATACTATAAACTTTAAATATCAGGCATTGATATTTAAATAGGTTTATTAATTTTCTAAAGTTTAATAAATTATTTAAAAATACAATAAAATATATTTTAAAGTATTATTTTATTTACATACATTTTTACAGTTATATTTATTATAGTTTAATTTACAATACAATTTTATACCGTTTTGATTTTTACTGTTAGCTAAACTGCATTGTTTATAAGTTTATAACTTGTTTATCGATAATATACAGGACCCTATTATTAGCATCCTTTAAATTACACAATGATAACATTAAAGCAACCACATGAGTATGTGTATGCAGTGTATTTTTGGAAGTTCTATTTTATCAAGCAAGTCCTTTAACTCTTGTTTGCAATAAATGAATAGAAAAAAATGATGTAAAGTGTAATATAAATATTGTGAAAAGTTATTTGAGTCACAACAGATAACCCACTCTTGGGATACTGTAGCTACTGAACAAATATGTAAAAACAAAAAGCTGAAACACAGAGAATAGAAAAAATTAGAAAAATGTTTATTTACACAAAATATATAACTATTTATACTTTTAACATATTTGGGCTGTACAATATAGCGTAAAATAATTTTTATTATCACAACAGTATATGCAATACAAAAATCAAACGTATGATAAATTACATTTATTTTATGAACTACCTTGCCAGTATTTGCTGCTCAGTTATTTGCTAGCTTAACCCAGAGCTGAAAATAAACACTAATGGCAGAAGTGGAAAAAAGAATTACAACAGCCAATCAGAGTCAGAATATCTTGCTTAGTTGTTCTAAATTTTTTAGATTAGATTAGATTCAACTTTATTGTCATTACACATGTACAAGGCAACGAAATGCAATTTAGGTCTAACCAGCAGTGCAATAGCACTGCTGATTTAAGAGTCAACTAAATGCAAGAGTCAACTAAATGTTTGCACCTTGACAGTGTTTTTAGACTTAGAATTTTTAGAATTAGTTATTTGCATCTGCATATCTTTTTAACTGTTTAATATTATTAAGTAAATAATTTAATAACACAGCAAAAAAAAAAAAAAAAAAAAAATTCTAAAGGTATCATAAAGCCCTAAAACATATACATGTATATATCTTCTTCTTCTTCTTGTTTTTTTTTTTTACAAAATAAACATTTTCAACAAATGTACAAGATCTTCTTTATAGTCTATTTTGTCTCTCCTCTTTTAACTTCCTCCATCCACTGCGCCACAGTTTTCCCAGAAGCCTTTGCACAAAAGTGGACCCCTCTGAACTGGCTATGGCCAAATTCTTTAGTTTTTGGCTGGCCACACTTTTGGCATAGGAACTGCTGAGGTGCTTGTCTTTTTCGGGGAGTCAAACCTTGAGCTGCTGCTGCAGCGGCTGCCTCCGCCAACTTCTTCCGCCGCCACGCTGTGGTCTTTGGCACCCTCTTTTCATCTGGCGCTGCGACTGGTACATATACTCCAAAAACAGGAACAGGCGCAGCACCAGCAGGAGCAGGAACAGGCGCAGCACCAACAGGAGCAGGAACAGGCGCAGCACCAACAGGAGCAGGAACAGGCGCAGCACCAGCAGAAACAGGAACTGGCGCAGCACCAGCAGGAACAGTCACAGCAAAGCCTGCAGAAGATGGTTCAAGTGCTGTGGTAAATGTAAGTGCTGCAAAAGGTGCTGATGTGGAGACAGGTGTGAGGTAAGTGGCAGAGTGGGCTGTGCCAGGAGAGACATGAAGACCAGATCTGACAGATGCTTCCGTTGTGCCCACAGAAGGAGGTCGGCCTCGAGGTCGCGGTGCTGCCTGTCCAGACGCATCCTGCGGTATTGCAGACTCAAAACACGAGTGTCCGTGCTGGACTGCTTCCGGCAGCTTTTGCAGCACTGGTGGGAGCGGTACAGGGGCCACCAGAGGAGCAGAGAACGCCTCAATGTCCTGCTGCAAAACCTCCCTCTCTTGCTCCTTTGTTCGTGCGTTGAACCTATGTACAGAAAAGACAACAGTTAGGATAGGTGTTAGAAAATTATTTTGAATATGAAAGGAGACACAAACATGAACAATAATTACTAAACCTACCACTGTGAGATGGTAAGCTGGTTCAGCTCAAACAGTTTTAATTTAGTTTGAGCCATGATTCCGGGGCTGCCCAGGACTACATCACGGATCTTCCTGTAGTCCCTTAGAATGGCAGCCCACCGGTTCACACGAACTCCAGCGATGGTTTGACCAGCAGGGTGGATTCTGCAGAGAGCCAGGCAGATAGCTTCGACCAGACGACTTGTGCTGGGCCACTGTGCAGGTCCACCCTCACCAAGGAAGCATCTGTGAAATGAAAAAGGATATACCATAAGACACATATCAGTCAACCACATCAATAACACTGGTTTCAAGACAAGTTATGAATACAAAAATCTAAATAACAGAATAAAAAAAAAAAGCTACCTCTTTAGACTGTCTGTGCCAGGGGTTACGTTGGTCTTCGAATGGCTGACCTTAAAGCGACCCTTCAGCAGTCTGTCACGGTGGCGAGGGGAATAGATGAGAGGCCCCTTGTCATGATCTGCCAGGTGGTTCCACAGCATGACAATCTCATCCACCATACTTTGTGTGACAAACCCCTGAAGCCGCAGGTCAACCAGACAGTCAGCCAGTCTAATGACATGGTCATATCCAGGTTGGCCATTTGGTCCCACACTGTCCATCTGTACATGAAACAAACAAATTAATAAAAAAATAAACAAATAAAATATAAATAATTTTACCAATATGAAATGACTTTTTATTCATGCATTCAGTTTTACTCATAATTAGCCATTGCATTGTTGTAAAATGAAATATCAGAATCATCATGTATCATGAAATCAGAGTGTACACAGTGTGTTTGAGTGTTCATTTACCTGGCTCTGACTGGACAACGCAGGAGAAGAAGACACAGCTGCTGGGTCTGTCTGGGATGGGGGCTGAGAGGGGTTCTGGAGGTTGCTCTCAAGCTCCATAAATTCAGTGGGCTCGTCGAGGTATGCATCCTCAAACCCCTCATCCCCCTCCAGATCAGCCAGTAGGTCTTCATCCTGAAGGCCATCGGGAACGTCAGGATCTTTAGCTATGTCTTCCTCTAAAGCTCTATTGGTCTGAGAATACAAATATCCCACACCAATGAGCTCTCCTGTAGAAATACAGAGTTTATTGCATTCATTCTTTAAATCAAGAAATGGCTAGAAAACAGCTAAAATAAAACTACTGCATTTACGCAATACCTGTGTATTCACCAGGGCTGGTGTAATCCTGCACCAGTTTCTGTCCCAGGAGCTGCTGGCTCAGTACATTGCAGTACTGTAGCAGCTGGCCGCCGTAGCAGATGTCCTCTCTGCGGGCACCTTCTACTGCAGCGACCCCACGTGCCTCATTCCACTGCACCAGGCCTTCCAGCAGGTACATTTGAAAATGCAAAGCATTCGCACTTGTACCTAAAAACAAATTTAAAAATGATTGTAAAAACATAGTACAAACACAAATAAAGAACAAGTGTTATTTTTTGAGTAATGTTAACCTGGGACGAAGCGATTTAGGTGCAGGTGGAATGACTCCAGAGATGTGGAGCCACGTGCACAGCGATACACTGGCAGAATGACCCCCTCCTTGGTCACCTGCCCTGTTTTCCTGTACAGCTGCACACCTGGCGGGTCCTGGATGCACTGAACGTGGCGCTGCTGGGTCTGCCAGATCTCTTGCATCCTCTCCTGGTCCAGAAGTCTAATGCCCATGGTGTCAGTGGCCCCCATGAAGTCTTGTAGCAGCTTCTCGATGAGCTGCATGGTCTCCTGGGCCCCTCGAGTGCGGCGGCGGCAATGCTTTGCCAGTTCTTTGGCAGTGGGCTGGCTGCCTGTCGACCGCTTGGCCTCCATTAGCTTCTCAACATCTGAAGCATCCCATTCGAAGATGCAAGCAGTGAGGCGCTTCATGAAGGATGCATAAAGCGGGTGGCTGTCTGTGGTCACTCCAACGGCAAACCGCCGCATGAAGTGCCATATATCCAGCCTGACAATGAGCTGGTCCCACTCTGTAAACATTGCGGCCGCCTTTCCTTTACCAGTGGCAGAGCAACAGTCCCGGTCCACATAGAGAAGTTGGGGAGGAACTTCTCCAGCTCTCCGGTAGCGCTCCACGAGTCCAGAGCACATGGGAAGGAGGCCATCGCCCTCTGCCTCAGTGAGGACACACATGAGGACTTGGCCAAACTCATTGCCCACGTCTGTGACCCATGCTGCAGTGCCAGCAGCCTCACCAGCCAATTTCTTAGTGACCTAATACAGAATGAAATATAGTAATATTATAGGAGACCTGTTAGTTTACGGTTGAAAAATAACATTGTGACAAAATAAATAAAATAACAAAACAGTGATGTAGCTATGATACTATCAGCATGTGTATTCTTACCTTTTTAGTGGAATCCATCTTTAGGATGGTTCCATAGATGGAGGTCACCCTGGCCTTTAGTTCAGGCAGCCGTGTCAGTACATCTTTAGCATACACTGACAGCAGCCATGCCGGACAAGGCACAGGCACCATCTGAGGCAGCCGGGCAGCGAGACTGCTGGGATCTGTGGTGCAGTCTGGGAACTTCCCAACCACAGAGAGATAATGGGTTGTCTGGGCAATCCACTTCTCTCTGTGCCTGACACACAGGCTTCGGTAGGCAGACGTTGCACTGTTCCCAAGTGAGCGTCCCCGCATCCACCTCACAACCTCCTTATCACAGGACAGCCTATATAATAAAAAATACACAAAAAAGGCAGCTAAATATCAGACTAATCAGAACAGACATTTTTCCATGTTAAAACTAGTGCAGTCAAATGATTAATCATGTTTAGTTTGTATTTACATAAAATATTTTATGCATTTAATCTATTATGTGTGTGTGTGTGTGTGAGAGAGAGAGAGAGAGAGTGAAATATGTGTATATTATATAAATATAAACAAATACACACAGACGAGAAATACAATATATATATATATATATATATATATATATATATATATATATATATATATATATATATATATATATATATATAAATACACACTCAAACAAATATTTTGGATGTGATTCTTTGACACCAATAGTAAAAATTGAATTAAAAAAAAATATAATAAATGTGCCAACCTGTAGGTCAAGACTGCAGGAAACATTTCCCTGTGGACAGGATCAAGCTGGCTAAGAATATCTTGAGACCAGGCTGCTAGCTTTTTTTTGCAGGACCTGCATTCAAGATATTCCGTAGCCATGTAGTACCAGCCACTGACGTCCAAGACCTTCCTGACCGTCTTGTACATTCCACACGCTGTCATCGGGAAGCCAAGACGCCGACAGTTAGGCTGTGAACACAGCAGCCGGTATGCCCACAAGCGATAAGGGACCCACAGGAACAGCCTTGCATGATAAAATGCATCTGGTGATGAAGGAGGTTGAGAATACAAAGGACGGGGCCCAGGAGGATGCCACCAGAGACGCATGTTTTTAGTCAGTGCCAGTCTGCCAGACTTGTCTCTGGTGAAAAGAGCCTTGCTGACCCACAAATGCTGCTCCTTGGGAAGTGTCTGTCTCCAGCCTTCTGGCAGCAGCAGCTGTATGGGAAAGGAAAAACAGAAATCGTATACATGTCTACTTTTTTTTAGTGTCTGATTTTTGACTAGGCATTTTACTTACTTCCTCTGTGGGCAGAGGCTGCTTTTCTGGCGCAGCAGCTCTCGACGCAGAGGGCACAGGTTCAGGCCGGACGGGTGGTTCAGGAGCCAAGTCAGCTACAGTGCATGACACAAAAAAAAGAAATGAGATACATAGAATTGGCACAATCTCTTACAGTAATACTTTTAACAGAATTTAAAAAAATTAGTTTACTACTGCTAGATATTAGTACTACAATTAAGCATTAGTAACATGTTAATATTACTTGTTGCAATGTATGTGATGATTAAAATGATTGTAATGAGATGATGACAAGCATAAATAAGTGATGATAAAAAGTTAGCTGTTCAAAGTAGAGCGGGATGAAAAATGGCGGCGGTCGGTGGTGAAAAATGCAGTTTGGGAGGAAAAAAAGCCAAAGAAAAAAGGTGTCATTAAATTTGGTAAAAAGCAGAAAAAGAACTAGGAAAGCCAGGTTAGCTACCGATGATCAGAAGGTGTAGTACACCTCCTACCTTACTGCTTCCAAAACCATCCATCTGAAAGCTGCTAATACATAATAACAAACCAGGTTATATAACGTACAATAGCACAGTAGGTCATATAATGTACAATAGCACAGTATTCTTAAATTAAAGGGCAAATTTAAACCCACGTAATTCCCACCTGAAACATCCATGTGTGACACTACAGCAAGCAGAGCTTCATCAGATGGTTCTTCTGCAGGAGCTGAGCTGGAGGCAGCCACTGTTAACATAAGGATAAACAGCATTAAGTCATCTTTATTATATTGTGCTTAACACAATAAAAATTGTTTTCAAAGCACTTTACAGTATACAAACGTTCTGGGAAAATGACAAATTCACTTTAAAGCACCTTTAAAAAAAACATCAGGTCAAGTCATTACTGTTCAGCGCTGTGTAAATAGCTGTGTTAAGTTTATACAGCAATTATAATAAAACCAAAATGAAGTCACATAAAATTCATGCCTGGAGGTGCTGATCCTGGCAGCATCTCAGCATCTCTTCTCCTTATATACTTCTGAAAAAGTTCCATCTTTGTGCCAGGTCTAGAACTCTGCTTTTTTACCCACTTGACAAATCTGAAAATGGAGAGAGAAAGGACACCTTTGAAAAAACGTTACACACTTGGAGAGACAAACACTATACATTCTTTACTGTCTGCATCCTCTGTCTCAGATGTCAACCCATACCCTTTTCTGTCACGGTCCGTTGCCTCATAAAGGTCTTTGAAGGACATGGCAGCAAAGTTGCCAAATCCAACAAGAACCTGGTCTTCCTGGGCTGGTGTGCCATGGCCCTCTCTGACGCGTCGCTCGCTGATGGCAGCCATCATGACAGGAAACAAGCCAGCATACCGCAGCAATGCATCCTTGTTTCCCATGATGAACGATTGGGTGGTGTCACCAGCCTCACGCTCCCGCTGATGCACGGCCAGCACCATGGCTGCATAACCAACATCGTTGGAAAGCAACCATTTAAAGGTTTTACCCCGGTACTGGCCGAACTGCAGTGCGCTTTCGCTGAGCACGAGCTGGTGACAAGACGTGTCACCACCCGCTGCTGCCACGCGAGCGATGGCCTCCTCCTTGACCCTTACCGCAGGCCATGAACGGCCCGGGGTGGGATTTTTCCTGTAGGCAGCAGCAAGAGCTACTGCCTCAGGTGATGGTTTAAGGGTCAGCTCACCGGTGGCCTCCCTGCGAAACTGGGCACTGTAGTCCATCTACAACAAACACACACACAAAAAAATGAATAAAAAATATTAAGAAAAATCACAGTGTGGTTAAAACTGAAGTTCAAAACAAGTCAATTAACATTTAACAACAAAATGAACAAATACATTCTAGTGGAAGTGCATTTTAACATGACACCAGTAATTTATGGTGATATATATATATATATATATATATATATATATATATATATATATATATATATATATATATATATATATATATATATATACACACACACAAACATACACACAAAACCTACCATCCCCCACACAACCCCACAAGCTGGGGATCAAAATAAATATTATTGTACAAGAACAATAAAATGTATTTACAAAAACATTTACCTCGTTGTAAAGTTACTTTTTTTTATATATAAAACCAAGCACTTGTTTTTTTTAATAACACAAGATAACGACGATTACTTCAGTAAACATGCGCACTTGCGGTAATTGTATTAATAAAAAAAACAGGTAAAACACTGTACACCCACAAGTACCGTCGAGTTTACTACAGTAATCACTTATTTAAAAATTATATGTTAGTTTTATTAGACTGGTTTGTTGTTTTGATGTTACGACGTCGACGACCACGTCACTTTACAGTGCAAATACATTACAGAATCACACGAATCTTTTCGTGTGAATGCTCGCTTACCTTTTGAAAGAAGAAAAATCAAGAAAGAATGTCCTGAAATTGTAATAAATCGTGATGAAGTGCGTAACGATGCCAACAATGCCAATGATGACCGGTCACTCGCTGTCCATCCAGTGTGTGTGTGTATAAAAATCGCGCTGCCTGGAGGTCCCGCCCAGCGGCCAATCGGAGCGCACGCTCTGTGGAACTTTCTCGAAGGGCCAACTGCACGCTACATGACATGACCAAATTCGGAGGCACGCTTAGTGGAACTTTGCGTCGACCAATCCCTTGCGCAGACGTCTGGCCAATCAGGATGCGGGGAAAGTGGAACAGTGGAACGGAAAAGGAACCGAAGATTCTCTCGCAGGGAGCGCAAGGATGACACGCAAATCCGTGAAGCGTTCCATATTGTTTTTTCAGTGCGTGTGTAAACGGACAGAAAGGAAGAAAGACAAAAGGTTTTTCACGATTCCAAATGGTGCATAAGCACGAGTTAAGCAAATTGTGGGAGGAGCTGTTGGATCAAGTGGAAAGTCTACATGCATGGTGAAAAAGGATGTGGGAGGCCTTATGATCGTTTCTTTTGTTGTGCAACCAATGCATTCTAAAGCCTTTGTTTTAGTGGGACTTTGCCATAGGTCAACCCTGACACTCTATTTTCCCCTATCTTTATACTGCATACTGCATCAGTCAGTGTGCCTAGCACTTACATGGCCAAGGCTCTGTAGTGCACGGCTTGCAAGTGGGAACATGGCTCGCTGGGCCCCACCACCTTGGAGGAACATTGCTGGGACTCGAGGGGTACATATGCCTTGAGCCGGACCAAGTGAATGTGTTCGCTACGGTGGCACATATACTAAAATTGGATCGATACAGAGAAGATTAGCATGGCCCCTGCGAAAGGATGACACGCAAATCCGTGAAGCGCTCCATATTGTTTTTTCAGTGCGTGTGTAAACGGACAGAAAGGAAGAAAGACAAAAGGTTTTTCACGATTCCAAATGGTGCATAAGCACGAGTTAAGCAAATTGTGGGAGGAGCTGTTGGATCAAGTGGAAAGTCTACATGCATGGTGAAAAAGGATGTGGAAGGCCTCATGATCGTCTCTTTTGTTGTGCAACCAATGCATTTCTAAAGACTTTGTTTTTGTGGGACTTTGCCATAGGTCAACCCTGACACTCTATTTTCCCCTATCTTTATACTGCATACTGCATCAGTCAGTGTGCCTAGCACTTACATGGCCAAGGCTCTGTAGTGCACGGCTTGCAAGTGGGAACATGGCTCGCTGGGCCCCACCACCTTGGAGGAACATTGCTGGGACTCGAGGGGTACATATGCCTTGAGCCGGACCAAGGGAATGTGCTCGCTACGGTGGCACATATACTAAAATTGGATCGATACAGAGAAGATTAGCATGGCCCCTGCGAAAGGATGACACGCAAATCCGTGTAGCGTTCCATATTGTTTTTTCAGTGCGTTTGTAAACGGACAGAAAGGAAGACAAAAGGTTTTTCACGATTCCAAATGGTGCATAAGCACGAGTTAAGCAAATTGTGGGAGGAGCTGTTGGATCAAGTGGAAAGTCTACATGCATGGTGAAAAAGGATGTGGGAGGCCTTATGATCGTTTCTTTTGTTGTGCAACCAATGCATTTCTAAAGCCTTTGTTTTAGTGGGACTTTGCCATAGGTCAACCCTGACACTCTATTTTCCCCTATCTTTATACTGCATACTGCATCAGTCAGTGTGCCTAGCACTTACATGGCTAAGGCTCTGTAGTGCACGGCTTGCAAGTGGGAACATGGCTCGCTGGGCCCCACCACCTTGGAGGAACATTGCTGGGACTCGAGGGGTACATATGCCTTGAGCCGGACCAAGGGAATGTGCTCGCTACGGTGGCACATATACTAAAATTGGATCGATACAGAGAAGATTAGCATGGCCCCTGCGAAAGGATGACACGTAAATCCGTGAAGCGCTCCATATTGTTTTTTCAGTGCGTGTGTAAACGGACAGAAAGGAAGAAAGACAAAAGGTTTTTCACGATTCCAAATGATGCATAAGCACGAGTTAAGCAAATTGTGGGAGGAGCTGTTGGATCAAGTGGAAAGTCTACATGCATGGTGAAAAAGGATGTGGGAGGCCTTATGATCGTTTCTTTTGTTGTGCAACCAATGCATTTCTAAAGCCTTTGTTTTAGTGGGACTTTGCCATAGGTCAACCCTGACACTCTATTTTCCCCTATCTTTATACTGCATACTGCATCAGTCAGTGTGCCTAGCACTTACATGGCCAAGGCTCTGTAGTGCACGGCTTGCAAGTGGGAACATGGCTCGCTGGGCCCCACCACCTTGGAGGAACATTGCTGGGACTCGAGGGGTACATATGCCTTGAGCCGGACCAAGGGAATGTGCTCGCTACGGTGGCACATATACTAAAATTGGATCGATACAGAGAAGATTAGCATGGCCCCTGCGAAAGGATGACACGCAAATCCGTGAAGCGTTCCATATTGTTTTTTCAGTGCGTGTGTAAACGGACAGAAAGGAAGAAAGACAAAAGGTTTTTCACGATTCCAAATGGTGCATAAGCACGAGTTAAGCAAATTGTGGGAGGAGCTGTTGGATCAAGTGGAAAGTCTACATGCATGGTGAAAAAGGATGTGGGAGGCCTTATGATCGTTTCTTTTGTTGTGCAACCAATGCATTTCTAAAGCCTTTGTTTTAGTGGGACTTTGCCATAGGTCAACCCTGACACTCTATTTTCCCCTATCTTTATACTGCATACTGCATCAGTCAGTGTGCCTAGCACTTACATGGCCAAGGCTCTGTAGTGCACGGCTTGCAAGTGGGAACATGGCTCGCTGGGCCCCACCACCTTGGAGGAACATTGCTGGGACTCGAGGGGTACATATGCCTTGAGCCGGACCAAGTGAATGTGTTCGCTACGGTGGCACATATACTAAAATTGGATCGATACAGAGAAGATTAGCATGGCCCCTGCGAAAGGATGACACGCAAATCCGTGAAGCGCTCCATATTGTTTTTTCAGTGCGTGTGTAAACGGACAGAAAGGAAGAAAGACAAAAGGTTTTTCACGATTCCAAATGGTGCATAAGCACGAGTTAAGCAAATTGTGGGAGGAGCTGTTGGATCAAGTGGAAAGTCTACATGCATGGTGAAAAAGGATGTGGGAGGCCTCATGATCGTCTCTTTTGTTGTGCAACCAATGCATTTCTAAAGACTTTGTTTTTGTGGGACTTTGCCATAGGTCAACCCTGACACTCTATTTTCCCCTATCTTTATACTGCATACTGCATCAGTCAGTGTGCCTAGCACTTACATGGCCAAGGCTCTGTAGTGCACGGCTTGCAAGTGGGAACATGGCTCGCTGGGCCCCACCACCTTGGAGGAACATTGCTGGGACTCGAGGGGTACATATGCCTTGAGCCGGACCAAGGGAATGTGCTCGCTACGGTGGCACATATACTAAAATTGGATCGATACAGAGAAGATTAGCATGGCCCCTGCGAAAGGATGACACGCAAATCCGTGAAGCGTTCCATATTGTTTTTTCAGTGCGTTTGTAAACGGACAGAAAGGAAGACAAAAGGTTTTTCACGATTCCAAATGGTGCATAAGCACGAGTTAAGCAAATTGTGGGAGGAGCTGTTGGATCAAGTGGAAAGTCTACATGCATGGTGAAAAAGGATGTGGGAGGCCTTATGATCGTTTCTTTTGTTGTGCAACCAATGCATTTCTAAAGCCTTTGTTTTAGTGGGACTTTGCCATAGGTCAACCCTGACACTCTATTTTCCCCTATCTTTATACTGCATACTGCATCAGTCAGTGTGCCTAGCACTTACATGGCTAAGGCTCTGTAGTGCACGGCTTGCAAGTGGGAACATGGCTCGCTGGGCCCCACCACCTTGGAGGAACATTGCTGGGACTCGAGGGGTACATATGCCTTGAGCCGGACCAAGGGAATGTGCTCGCTACGGTGGCACATATACTAAAATTGGATCGATACAGAGAAGATTAGCATGGCCCCTGCGAAAGGATGACACGTAAATCCGTGAAGCGCTCCATATTGTTTTTTCAGTGCGTGTGTAAACGGACAGAAAGGAAGAAAGACAAAAGGTTTTTCACGATTCCAAATGATGCATAAGCACGAGTTAAGCAAATTGTGGGAGGAGCTGTTGGATCAAGTGGAAAGTCTACATGCATGGTGAAAAAGGATGTGGGAGGCCTTATGATCGTTTCTTTTGTTGTGCAACCAATGCATTTCTAAAGCCTTTGTTTTAGTGGGACTTTGCCATAGGTCAACCCTGACACTCTATTTTCCCCTATCTTTATACTGCATACTGCATCAGTCAGTGTGCCTAGCACTTACATGGCCTAAGGCTCTGTAGTGCACGGCTTGCAAGTGGGAACATGGCTCGCTGGGCCCCACCACCTTGGAGGAACATTGCTGGGACTCGAGGGGTACATATGCCTTGAGCCGGACCAAGGGAATGTGCTCGCTACGGTGGCACATATACTAAAATTGGATCGATACAGAGAAGATTAGCATGGCCCCTGCGAAAGGATGACACGTAAATCCGTGAAGCGCTCCATATTGTTTTTTCAGTGCGTGTGTAAACGGACAGAAAGGAAGAAAGACAAAAAGGTTTTTCACGATTCCAAATGATGCATAAGCACGAGTTAAGCAAATTGTGGGAGGAGCTGTTGGATCAAGTGGAAAGTCTACATGCATGGTGAAAAAGGATGTGGGAGGCCTTCATGATCGTTTCTTTTGTTGTGCAACCAATGCATTTCTAAAGCCTTTGTTTTAGTGGGACTTT
Source organism: Danio aesculapii (assembly GCF_903798145.1). Taxonomy (NCBI): domain Eukaryota; kingdom Metazoa; phylum Chordata; class Actinopteri; order Cypriniformes; family Danionidae; genus Danio; species Danio aesculapii. The sequence continues at coordinate 42,332,142 of NC_079449.1, forward strand.
GCCATAGGTCAACCCTGACACTCTATTTTCCCCTATCTTTATACTGCATACTGCATCAGTCAGTGTGCCTAGCACTTACATGGCCAAGGCTCTGTAGTGCAAGGCTTGCAAGTGGGAACATGGCTCGCTGGGCCCCACCACCTTGGAGGAACATTGCTGGGACTCGAGGGGTACATATGCCTTGAGCCGGACCAAGGGAATGTGCTCGCTACGGTGGCACATATACTAAAATTGGATCGATACAGAGAAGATTAGCATGGCCCCTGCGAAAGGATGACACGCAAATCCGTGAAGCGTTCCATATTGTTTTTTCAGTGCGTGTGTAAACGGACAGAAAGGAAGAAAGACAAAGGTTTTTCACGATTCCAAATGGTGCATAAGCACGAGTTAAGCAAATTGTGGGAGGAGCTGTTGGATCAAGTGGAAAGTCTACATGCATGGTGAAAAAGGATGTGGGAGGCCTTATGATTGTTTCTTTTGTTGTGCAACCAATGCATTTCTAAAGCCTTTGTTTTAGTGGGACTTTGCCATAGGTCAACCCTGACACTCTATTTTCCCCTATCTTTATACTGCATACTGCATCAGTCAGTGTGCCTAGCACTTACATGGCCAAGGCTCTGTAGTGCACGGCTTGCAAGTGGGAACATGGCTCGCTGGGCCCCACCACCTTGGAGGAACATTGCTGGGACTCGAGGGGTACATATGCCTTGAGCCGGACCAAGGGAATGTGTTCGCTACGGTGGCACATATACTAAAATTGGATCGATACAGAGAAGATTAGCATGGCCCCTGCGAAAGGATGACACGCAAATCCGTGAAGCGCTCCATATTGTTTTTTCAGTGCGTGTATAAACGGACAGAAAGGAAGAAAGACAAAAGGTTTTTCACGATTCCAAATGGTGCATAAGCACGAGTTAAGCAAATTGTGGGAGGAGCTGTTGGATCAAGTGGAAAGTCTACATGCATGGTGAAAAAGGATGTGGGAGGCCTCATGATCGTCTCTTTTGTTGTGCAACCAATGCATTTCTAAAGACTTTGTTTTGTGGGACTTTGCCATAGGTCAACCCTGACACTCTATTTTCCCCTATCTTTATACTGCATACTGCATCAGTCAGTGTGCCTAGCACTTACATGGCCAAGGCTCTGTAGTGCACGGCTTGCAAGTGGGAACATGGCTCGCTGGGCCCCACCACCTTGGAGGAACATTGCTGGGACTCGAGGGGTACATATGCCTTGAGCCGGATCAAGGGAATGTGCTCGCTACGGTGGCACATATACTAAAATTGGATCGATACAGAGAAGATTAGCATGGCCCCTGCGAAAGGATGACACGCAAATCCGTGAAGCGTTCCATATTGTTTTTTCAGTGCGTGTGTAAACGGACAGAAAGGAAGAAAGACAAAAGGTTTTTCACGATTCCAAATGGTGCATAAGCACGAGTTAAGCAAATTGTGGGAGGAGCTGTTGGATCAAGTGGAAAGTCTACATGCATGGTGAAAAAGGATGTGGGAGGCCTTATGATTGTTTCTTTTGTTGTGCAACCAATGCATTTCTAAAGCCTTTGTTTTAGTGGGACTTTGCCATAGGTCAACCCTGACACTCTATTTTCCCCTATCTTTATACTGCATACTGCATCAGTCAGTGTGCCTAGCACTTACATGGCCAAGGCTCTGTAGTGCACGGCTTGCAAGTGGGAACATGGCTCGCTGGGCCCCACCACCTTGGAGGAACATTGCTGGGACTCGAGGGGTACATATGCCTTGAGCCGGACCAAGGGAATGTGCTCGCTACGGTGGCACATATACTAAAATTGGATCGATACAGAGAAGATTAGCATGGCCCCTGCGAAAGGATGACACGCAAATCCGTGAAGCGCTTCCATATTGTTTTTTCAGTGCGTGTGTAAACGGACAGAAAGGAAGAAAGACAAAAGGTTTTTCACGATTCCAAATGGTGCATAAGCACGAGTTAAGCAAATTGTGGGAGGAGCTGTTGGATCAAGTGGAAAGTCTACATGCATGGTGAAAAAGGATGTGGGAGGCCTTATGATCGTTTCTTTTGTTGTGCAACCAATGCATTTCTAAAGCCTTTGTTTTAGTGGGACTTTGCCATAGGTCAACCCTGACACTCTATTTTCCCCTATCTTTATACTGCATACTGCATCAGTCAGTGTGCCTAGCACTTACATGGCTAAGGCTCTGTAGTGCACGGCTTGCAAGTGGGAACATGGCTCGCTGGGCCCCACCACCTTGGAGGAACATTGCTGGGACTCGAGGGGTACATATGCCTTGTTCCCTTCCAAGGGAATGTGCTCGCTACGGTGGCACATATACTAAAATTGGATCGATGCAGAGAAGATTAGCATGGCCCCTGCGCAAAGGAACCCGATGGATGTTCTCTGTCCCCACCCTGTGGCCCCCAGCGGTCCCCTCAACGCCACATGGGCCCTTGGACTGCAAGGTAGTGACCCTGGATCCCATTGGGGGTCACCTGTGACCTTGAAGGATGCTCATGCTTGCTGAAATTAAAGAAATGCCCTATATGGTAAAAAATCTAAGGCGGGTCCAGGGGGCGGGGGCTGGCATGGTACCTGGAAGTGGCATAACAAGTAGCCATGTGCTTTCTGGGGTATGACAGGTGCAATATTAAGTAAGCCATGTGCTGTGGACTGCTCTCATTGTATATCAGGGAATTAAGAATGTGTATTACAATCAACTGCATAATTTGAAAAAGAAAATTAATTTTAATGAATTGAGTAACATATAATAATATTACTTTACAAAAAGTATAGTTTTGTAATAAATTTATTAACATTACATTCAAATATAATTGTATGTTTAATTACAACATAACTGAATATAGCTTATAGAATTGCATGCCAGTTAGCTAAAATGTTTTTATAATCAGGACTTATATTTTACATCTTTTAAATAATAAACATTTTTAATAGTTTCAATTATAAAAACATAATGATATATTGAATTTTAAATGGTATATGTGTATCGCATGTAAAAGGTTTGGGGTGAAATTTTAACTGATGTCACGATAAATTAAAACATTCAGTTTAAGAGTTTTGTCAATTATATTGACCCTAATGTCTGGGAAACTAATGTCTTACTTATTAAAATTAATTAATATTGAATAGCATATAATAAAATATTTTAACAACTAATTAAACTGAATATAGTACCTAAAAATATTAGGTATAGGATATAAGAAATATTATTTTAAATATACTATAAACTTTAAATATCAGGCATTGATATTTAAATAGGTTTATTTAATTTTCTAAAGTTTAATAAATTATTTAAAAATACAATAAAATATATTTTTAAAGTATTTATTTTTATTTACATACATTTTTACAGTTATTATTTATTATAGTTTAATTTACAATACAATTTTATACCGTTTTGATTTTTACTGTTAGCTAACTACTGCATTGTTTATAAGTTTATAACTTGTTTATCGATAATATACAGGACCCTATTATTAGCATCCTTAAATTACACAATGATAACATTAAAACAACCACATGAGTATGTGTATGCAGTGTATTTTTGGAAGTTCTATTTTATCACGCAAGTCCTTTAACTCTTGTTTGCAATAAATGAATAGAAAAAAATGATGTAAAGTGTAATATAAATATTGTGAAAAGTTATTTGAGTCACAACAGATAACCCACTCCTTGGGATACTGTAGCTACTGAACAAATATGTAAAAACAAAAAGCTGAACACAGAGAATAGAAAAAATTAGAAAAATGTTTATTTACACAAAATATATAACTATTTATACTTGTTAACATATTTGGGCTGTACAATCATAGCTGGATAAAATAATTTTTTATTATCACAAAACAGTATATGCAATACAAAAATCAAACGTATGATAAATTACATTTATTTTATGAACTACCTTGCCAGTATTTGCTGCTCAGTTATTTGCTAGCTTAACCCAGAGCTGAAATATAAACACTAATGGCAGAAGTGGAAAAAAGAATTACAACAGCCAACTCAGAGTCAGAATATCTTGCTTAGTTCTTCTAAATTTTTTTAGATTAGATTAGATTCTACTTTATTGTCATTACACATGTACAAGGCAACGAATGCAATTTAGGTCTAACCAGCAGTGCAATAGCACTGCTGATTTAAGAGTCAACTAAATGCAAGATGTCAACTAAATGTTTGCACCCTTGACAGTGTTTTTAGACTTAGAATTTTTAGAATTAGTTATTTGCATCTGCATATCTTTTTAACTGTTTAATATTATTAAGTAAATAATTTAATAACACAGCAAAAAAAAAAAAAAAAAAATTCTAAAGGTATCATAAAGCCCTAAAACATATACATGTATATATCTTCTTCTTCTTCTTGTTTTTTTTTTTCAAAATAACATTTTCAACAATGTACAGA